>NC_092324.1:2121212-2424242 GCF_036785885.1 Coffea arabica | reverse complement strand
AGTAGAGGTTAGCATATGTGTTTGACGGAACTAGTCATTAAATATACTCAAGGAAAAAGAGGGGGGAGGGGGGGGGGGGGTTCTTATATTTTTGTGGGGAAAATTATTGAAATGGACCCTCACATCTGTATAAAGTCTTTTTTTGGTCCTTCACATATCAAAAGATGTAAAATGGTCCCTCACATTTATAAAAGGTCCTTTTTTGGTCTCTCACACTATCAAATAGTCCATGTTTTAGCCTTCACATATGAAAAGATGGGAAATGATCCCTCACATGTGCCAAAAAAAATTCCTTCTTTGGTCCTTCACATTATTAGAATTTAAAATAAATATATTCTAAACAAAATTTAGTTACATATAATTTTTATTCTACATAATTAAGATATATTTGTGATGTCATTAATTACATCATCTCTAGTTAGTTTTTCACCTGAATAACGCACCTCTTAGTTACGAATCAAAAAATTTCAGTGGTGATATGGGAACAACTCATCATTTTCCCCCAAATAGAAAGTCACATGCCAGCACCTAATTTCTTTCCCCAAATGAAACCCAATTTTAAATCCAAATAAAATTTCAAAGTCAAACCAGACGGTAACTCGGCCAAAATCATGGGTCAAGAGAAAATGGATTTTACTGGAGGAGCTAGGGTCTAAAAATTGAAGAATCGAATGATGCAATAACAATGTCATGGATATATTTTAATTATGTAACTAAAGATTTAATAAAATATATTTGTAATAAATTCTAATAATGTGAGGGACCAAAAAAATAGACTCTATGCAAATGTGAGGAACCATTTCTATCTTTTCACAAGTTAAGGACCAAAAAAGAACTTTTTGTAAATGTGAGGGACCATTTTACAACTTTTATATGAAAGGGACCAAAAAGGACTTGTTACAAATGTGAGGGACCATTTGCTGATTTTTTCCATTTTTTGTAGAACAATTGAAGGGCAAAAATTAATATTCAAGGATATAAGTGAATACTTAATGAGGCAATCTTAAATTTTTTTTTTATAAAATGAAAATTTTGAACATGTCAAAGGGATATAAAAGAACGGGAAAATGACCTATTTCATCCCTTACATTTCGCAAAAATATTCATTTCGTCCCTCACTTTTAAAATGAAGCAAATTCGGCCTTGACATTTAAAAATTAAAACTATTACATCCCTGAACCTAATTTTCAATCAAACCATCTAATAACCCAGCAATAAATTTTGAAAATAGAATTGATAGATCATTCGGTCAACTTCATCATATTCACATGACATTTATTAAACCAAAAAAATAAATATGATAACATAAAAGGCCATTCTTTGTCTTGGAATAGTAGAATTTTTTTTTTGATAAATCTTTTCATGCACCATTAGTATATCCCCTTGCGAATCTAAATGTGTATCATAAATATAAAATTTAGTGTTTAAATTAAAATTAAAATGATATGGCGGTACATAAAACCGTCAGTGTATACACTGATAATGTAGAAAAGATTAATATTTCTTTTTTATGTTATAATTTTTTCTTTTTTCTTTTTTCTTTTTAAGTTCATTAAATTTCACATGAATATCAAGTTGAGTTAACCAAGTGATCTTCCAATTATACCCCCAAAATTTGTAATCAGGTTAATTGGTGATTTGATTTAGACTGAAATTTAGGTTTAGGGATGTAATAATTTCAGCTTTTAAATGTCAAGGATAAAATTGCTTCATTTCAAAAGTGAGGGACGAAAAGAATATTTTTATGAAATGTGAAGGATGAAACCGATCATTTTCCCTAAAAGAACTTCTCAAATTTGAGGAGGGAGAGGCAAAGTCTAAATTTTATAAGGATAAAAATGAAAAGTTTTGACTTTTTAAGGAGGTATTTAAAATTTTCTAAGATTTTGAGTGCTAACAGCTACCCCTCCACGGACACCTACAACTGCAGGTGATCCCTTGGATGGCGCATTATTGAACTCACGAATATTTTTTTCAAAAAAGAATTGAGCTTAAATTTAAATTCACCAGCCAAAAGGTACTGATCAATTTGATTTTGTTATAAAATAATCAACATTGAGTTATAATACGTAAGAGGACTTGAGCTCCAATATCACAGATTATTGAGTTTATAATTTTGAAATATTTGCCTACGCGCCATTGAGGATCAGATGCAACCCGTGGAGCCCAGAATTTTGCTCGTTGAAGCTGAGGCCGTTAACAGCATTTGTCCATGGCGGAGAACCCAATTGGACGATTTTTCTGCCCAAGTCAATCTTAATGGGCTAGTAAAGTTTGGCCCACCATCCATTCACATAGTTGCTGATAAGTCACAATGGCATGTCCATTGTTCAGGTATTTTGTATTCACTTTTTAGCAACTTTATTTTTATTTTGAAAAAATTGTTCAACATATTCTTCATATTTTGCATAATGACTTTTTTTGTCTTTCACTTTTAAAAGTGTAATTTTATGTTCATTGCAAATTCACATTGCTCAAATTTAGTTTCTATTTATATTTCTAATTAGCTTTTGATCGAAATCCACCACATGTCTTGGATCATCCATCCCTGGGCTCTTTTATCCAATCCCATCTTGATATGGTAAGTTCCCCGTACCTGTGCACCTTATTATTATCCTATATTCCATCCTGTATGTAAATAACTTTTTTGTTCCAAACGTTCCTCATATTTTATAAAATAAATTTTTTGTTCCTTACTTTTAAAAATGTAATTTTACATTCCTTATAAATTCACATTAATCAGATTTAATTTTTATCTAAATTTCTAATTAGTTTTTGATCGGAATCCACCACGTGTCTTGGATCATCCACCCCAGGGCTTTTTTATCCAGTCCCATCTTGATATGGTAAGTTCCCCATACCTGTGCACCTTATTATTATTTTTATTATATATTCCATCGTCTATGCAAATAACTTTTTTTTTTATGTAAAGCTTAATCACAATATTGAGTATTCTCAATGTTATGTATTTACCTCCAGGAATCAACAAGCACTTATGAGCTCATAGAGCTAAGCACTGGAGGGAAACTGAATTGGCACAACATTGATGTACAGCAATGTGGTCCGGACACAATTATGTAGTTACCCACCTTCTGTTTATCTTTTCGTAATCAAACAAAAGATTTGCATAGTAGACTGACCATGCATATCAAACTTCAAGTTATCGATTCATGTTCATGAATGAGTAGTTTGGTTCCTTGCATCAGGTTTCTTGAAATCTTAAGCTCATGCAGGTGAACATTTTGGTTGGAAATGATGCCATCTATAGTTTATCTGCCAATCATGTTTCATGGTGCGCCGGTGATTTCTCTGTCGGTTTCTTTCACCCATAAAAATTTTGATTGGATGAACAAATTTGGCTGCTACAAATTACAATGGGCATAGCCCTTGAGATTCAATTATATCATTTACCAGATCAATTCTGGGTAGAGATAGGAGCCATTCTAAATTCACATGATAATAAAATGGATAGTTTGCTTATTAACATGTTTACATTATAGTGATCTTAAATTCTGAAAGTGCACCCAATGGTGACTGCCGGGGATAAGCTGTCTAAAAGGTTTGGGGTGAAAAATGGTTGGGTCATGGGTAGATGCTTTAGTTCAAATGTTGTTTGCTAAGTAATTCATATCTTTCTCATAGATATGTCTGATCATGTAGACTTGCAGCAAACAGATGCAGGGCAGGGCAACTCACTGGAAGCCTGCTGCTCATGGAAACTAGGGCTACCATCAATGTTAAGCATAGTCTCCAGCTCATTGCCGATTGTTAGATGTTCCCAGGGAGCTGCTATAATTGACCCGGAGAAGAACCAACTCTTCTACTTGCATGCACGAGGTGTTGACATAGAAACTGCCAGAAAAGCTCTCATCTTCTCATTGCTAAGGTGACAGAACGATATCCTGATTCTTCTATTAGAAAGAGAGTTGAGAATCATATAAGTAACTTTTAGATCCTACACTTTCTTAGGAGTTGAAGCTGGTTTATAGTACAGCGATCTTGTAATGTATATCTGAGTTATCACTACATCTTTTTATATAATAAAGCTTCAAGAAAATTTTACTGCAGCCAAACTTTGGAGCAGTTAACCTATCTATGGACCAAATACTTCTGTTCCTTTTTTCCTAACATTTGATGATAGCAGTTGTACCCCTTCTGACCATGTATCTGTTTATAAATTGCAGGGAATATGGTATAAGGATTACATTCTCCCAAACTGTCCAACATTGTTGAAGTGTTGGTTATTGTAACTTGTTGCATCAGGACTTTGCTTATTCAGGGGCAAAGATCAACTGTACTTGCTCTTAAGTGGCCCTGCAACTGTACTAAATTTTACACAGGCAACTTGGTAATGTATTTCCGTCTATAAGCCTCACAGGTGGAGGCACTTAGCACCAAAATTACAGATTCTTGCCTTTGACTATGGCTGATCTGAGTACTGTTTCTGAACCACCACCATATTACAAACATAGCTTTTGGCGCTAAGATGCAAGAAGAAGAGATATACAATGAATGACGAATCCTGCGTCTATGCAAATTTAGAACCAAAACAAAAGAGAAGGAAAAGAAAAAATTTCCTGTTAGTTGGTGCCTGAAAGCACTTTCCAGCGTTCCTACCAACAAAAATTTCTATACCTTTCCCTGATCCAATTTTTTCACTATGCTTGAGCATTGGTGATCCTGCTACAGGGCTATCCTCAAACTCTAAGCTTATGATATGATAACCCAGAAAATTGGTCCTTAAACTTTCCTAATCCCTACCGTCAAGTAGGGCTGGAGGATCAAAGCTCTACACTAGAGACAACCATCCAGAGATTATACCAGTTATGCCAACTCAAGGGCATAATCCTGATGACTTCCAAGACTTGCCAAATTCTTTCTTCAAATGATAGCACCATCACAGTAACATATATCACAGTAGCATCATCACGGTACTTCCAGCCATCACCTTGGGATATCCAGTATTCATGAAAATCAATTTTGGCGGACAAAAGAGAATACAGTCTATAATGAGTCTGTAATGAATAGGAAGCAAGTCTACAATCAATAGGAAGAAGGGAAATTTAGAAAACAAGAAGGAAGATATTTATTGGCTAAAATATACTGTAACATACAAATTCTATCTGTTTTGAGTAACTCATTTTGAGTTACTCTTTATTACAAAAAAGCTATGGCGATGATAGAACATTGTAGCACTATTTAATTTGGTAAATATATCAGTTGTTTCTGCCCATTGATATTGGAAGATAAACATGAACTTGACCGTGGATATCTTCTCCTCTTATCCACAAATTTGGTGAGGGGGCAATCAATGAGACCACGGCCAGTATTATCATAACAAAGCACGACTTCGTGGAGTTGAAGAGCTCTCCGATGCGGATGAACTACACGCTGGCTGCAAGTCAGGTCGGGAACCTTGGTGGTAGCAGCAACGATGGACATGTTGAAATGGTGAAAATCGTAAAAATTACCGGGAGTTATACCGGCACGATTGAAAGAGCTGCAGAAGATATATTTGATTCTTTAAAGTTATAGCTAAATCGAAATAACCTTTTTGTGTGTATGGTGGAGAGCAACAAGTGCCGTGGTCTATCCATTCATGTGCCCAAAATGTTTGATGTTTCCAATGTCCAACTGATTCTAGATTTGGCCATACACTATCACGGAGTTGAAAATCATTTTGCTGCATTTCAAACCATTTAAAACATAAAAAATTGTTAAGGTATGTAACTAAAGTAGTCAATGACAAAAAAGTTAGCACAAACAAGAAATATCAGAACAAATACCGATAAATTTATATATGGGGATGATGAACAAGTGAAGACAGGTTGGCTGAAATTGCTTGGCCACAACCCATGAATTGTGAAGTTGCTTGGCAATGGATTTCTCCTACAATTTGACCCTGGTTTTGTGCAATAGCCAGGTGGCCATTGGTGGGCCATCCTAAAGAAATCAAAAGATGAATTAACACTGATAGTAGTAGTAAAGTAAACAATAAGAACAATAACATCACGATGCGTGTCATTGTCAATGTCTCTTGTGGTGTGATTTTTGTAGTGGAATATGTGTGCCATTGTGGAGTATTTATAGTCAGTTTTCTTAGAAAAAAAATGGAAGAAACAAGTAAGCAATGAAAAGACTGCCCTAGCTAAAGAATAGGTAAAGAATAGAAGAGGTAAACAATGAAAAGAGCATGCTTTGTCCAACCTTCTAAGAAGGTTCCAACTTGTCCAAAATATTTTCTTCCTCCTTCATCTCTGCCTTTTTGAGAAAGCTTAGAGATCACAGAAAGAATGCTTCGGTTTAACACTGTGTTTTGAGCAGGTCTAAAGAAAGAAGAAAGTCAACTTTCCACATGTTGAAGTTCTAACGAATAATCATGTCTCAGTGTACTCGGGCTAGTATCCTTTTTCTCAGATTAGGGGACTTTGCTACTTCAAGTCTTATTCTTCTAAGCTATGATGCAAGCAAATGTTCGTGATTTTCTTATATGACCAAAAAAAGATCAGTTCCTATAATAGAATTGTTATTTGAATTACATTTGGTTATCATAAAATACGAGGGAAAATAGGAGGTTAGTGGCAGTTATTCATAGTTACTAAAATTTATGTATCTTACAATCCAATTTCCTTCGAAATCAAATTTATGAGAACAAAATACAGGAAAGTGAACAAGAGTGCAAAAAAAAAAAAAAAATTCAACTTTTCTACTAACCAAACTCACATGAAGGAAAAAAATAACTATGTTACCTTCACTTTTCCGTACAAACGAGCACTACATGTAGAAATTAATTATTAAAAGTCATGTAAAATAATTAAAATAAAGTTAGTTTTCAAACTAATTTAGATAAAAAGTAACTTTAGGCCATACTATAAATTATAGGACACATCAGATGAATTTTAGATTTTCAACACAAATTTTATTTTGTTTCAACTCCCAATGAAAAAACATATTGATATTGAATAATAATTGATACTCAATTGATTAGGCTAAAAAACTGAAATATCACACTAACATCATCATGGTACTTCCGGCCAACAAAGTGTACTTAAAGTTGGATGAGGGTGGAGGTGTAGGTTCATCGGTTTTTTTTTTCTTTTTCTTTTTTTAAGGCAGAGAGCACGAAAGAGCTGTGGCTGGAAAGTTTTACAGTTGGAAAGCTGTTAGGAGTCAAGGGAAAGATGAATTAGAGAGGAGCTTGGAGTTTGGAGGATTTGCAGGTTCTATCGGAATTAGAGAGAAATTAGCTGTGTTTTAGTTCCATTAGGGTTTAAAATGGAAAACTAAGAGTAGTTTGACTTGGAAAAGACCATCCAAACAAAAGTACGTACAAATTTCGGAGCTAATGACCATCCATATGTATATATAAATTTTCAAGCAAAATCTACCCTATAGTTTGCTGGAAATTCCTCGTACATATTTTGAAGGAAAAAAGAAACACACTATAGATATAACATCGGAAAGCAGAAAGTTTTAACTAGGATCACAAGTAGTTTCGACGCACATCCTGCAAAACCAAGAAATATAGATCACACGTCTACCGCCTCCTTCCTGTCTGCAACCTTCTTGCCAAGACCCGCCCACCAATATTAACCTTTGCGACCTCTTTGTTTCCCCTTCAGAAACACAACAATCAACAGACTTATTTACATAGTATAGGAAAACGCTTCCACCAAGATTGTAGGATGGACCTGCCCCAGGAAGTGATGATGGAGATCCTAATAAGATTGCCCGTCAAATCCCTGTTGAAAATCAGATGTGTTTGTAAAGCTTGGTGTGGTTTGATCAAAAGCCCCTCCTTCATTGATATGCATCTGAGGCGTTCCGGGAATAATAAATATGTCATGCTCAAGCGCTACATCGAGCACGAGAACCAAACCATGATATCCTTCCATTCCAACAATGATGAAGCAGAAAAATCTCTATCTCTATGTCTTCGTTCACCCATAGAGGTTACTTGGTTTTACCATCGCAATCTTGAAGCTGCCCACTTGATTGGTCCATGCAATGGCATCGTTTGCATTACCGATGGCATGGACATATATCTCTGTAATCCTGCCACTCGTGAACTAAGGAAACTTCCTCCCAGCCCCTTTGGATGCCCTGAATATTATCGTCCTATCACAGATGGTGTAGGAATCGGATTTGATCCATCCACCAATGATTACAAGGTTGTTAGGATTCTGTATTGGGATGCTATAGAGTATAGGCCTAACCATCAATACCAAGCTGAACTATACTCTCTCAACACAAATTCTTGGAGAGAATTAAGAGATGTGATCTTGCCCTTCTATGATTGTTTTTCCCAATGCAACCTGTTATTTCAGGGACGCTTCCACTGGCGTGCCTGGCATGCCTTCGCTCAACCCTGTGACACTGACTGTATCCTTTCTTTTGATATGAGGGCCGAGGTGTTTGACGTGATCCACTACCCTCCTAGTTGTGTTGGAGATTTAGGTCTTGTTGAAAACAAAGAACCCAGTTTTGTTAGCTTAAATGATTCCATGGCCTTAATTTTATGCACCTCCTTGTCGGAGGAGCACCCAGCCCCTCCACAGGTCATTGATATATGGGTAATGATGGAATACGGGGTTGAAGAGTCTTGGACGAAGAAATTCTCCCTGGGGCCTTTTACAATTGGAATTCGTCGTCCGCTCTGCCTTTGGAAGGATGACAAGCAACTTCTTCTGGAGAGTAGATCCGGGCAGTTGATTTCATGCTCTCTCCTCCCGGATGAGCTGGAAGCAACAGAAATCAAGGAGCATGACATTTTCGAGTCTTCAACCTTGCTTGAAGGTCGAATTTATGCTGAAAGTCTAGTTTCACTCAACCCTATATATATGGAAGAGGCCATCATCGAATGAACCAAAACTGTAACTGGAATGCTAAACCTGCATCATGCACATTTTTATCTACGAGAACCACATCCGCTGTTACCATTGGTTATTAGTGCAAATTTGCAAGAAAATGCCCAAGTTGTTTTACCATAAAAGTAAGCCAGAGTTTTTGCTGTGATTTGTAGCATCAGGATTTTGCTCATTGAGGTCCTAAGGGGCAAAACACCAACTGTACTGTTTCTTCAAGTGGTCTGCAACGTTGCTGAATTTTACAGACATCTTGGGTAAAATATTTCTATTTATAAGCCGCACAGGTGGAAGCCCCACCTCCAAAATTACAAATTCTCACCTTTTGACTATAGCGGATCTATGTGCTGTTCTAAACCCCTCCCCAACCCACCATCTTACAAACACAGCTTTTGGCTCTAAAATGCGGAACGAAGAGATACACAATGAATCACATATCGTGCATCTATGCAAAATTTAGAGCCGAATAAAAAAAGAGAAGGAAAAGAAATTTTCCTGTTACTTTGTTGCCTAAAAGCACTTTCCAGCGGTCCCAACTACAAAAATTTCTATACCTTTCCCTGACCCATTTTTTTTCACATTGCTTTGAGCATTGATGATCCTGCTCTCAGGATTCCCCACGAACTCTATGCTTATGATTTGATAACCAAGAAAATTGGTTCTTAAACTTCCCTAATCCCTGCTGTCAACACAGCCGGAGGATCGAAGCTCTAGAGACAGAGACCATTTAGAGATTCTACCAGTTATGCCAACTCAAGGGTATTTTCCTGATGACTTCCAGATTCTTCCTTCAAGTGATATCACCATCACAGTGACATCATCATGGTACTTCCTCCGATCACCTTGGGGGATGTCCATTAGTTCATGAAAATCCATTCCTGCAGACAAAAGAGAATCCTATCCTTACTATACTGGCCTAGATGTTTTCTCATGCATTAAGAGGATACGCAACTCTTGTATTAAGCTACAAAGCATATGCAGCAAAAGAACATCGCAGGAGTGAACAACAAGAATCCAGGCCCAAGCCTCATCATTTTCCAGATGTTAAAAAACCAAAAAGAGAAGGGAAATTAAATATATATTAAAAAAAGGGAGAATCTGACGTTCTTGGGAATTCTTCTTTTTAGAAGGTTTGCATTTAGAAATTTAAATGAATTGATTAGTAGTTTGAGTTTCCATTTTTTGGGATTTTTGCATAGATATTCAACACGCAAGTAACTGAAGAGCAAGAAGGTGCTGCAGATTGCATAATTTACAAGCCATCAAGTCCATTCATGAAAAGGTGAGGCACAAGCCAAGTATAAGAATTTGCATCAACTAGACTTTTTTTTTTTGTTATTTTTAACAAAAGTTGACATTACTGTTGATCCAACCTTAATTATTGTAAATTTTCTTAAAAACACTACCATACGCAACCGTCGCAAACTTTTCTGGTCAAGCCATCAAATTTTTATGCTAATCATTGCATGTCGTTTTTCAACATGTTAGTAACTGAAGAGCAAGAAGGCACCACTGATTGCATAAATTGCAAGCCATCAAGTCCATCCATGAAAAGGTGAGGCACAGGCCAAATATAAGAATTTGCGTCAACTTGACTTTTTGTTTTTTGTGCTATTTTGTTGTAAATTTTCTTAAAAGCACTATCATATGCAACCTCTACAAACTTTTGCAGTCAAGCCATCAAATTTTTATGTTAATCATTGCATGTCTTTTGTATTTGCTGAAACTTTGACCTTATTGTTTACAGGAAGATCAGCCAAGATTTCATCTTGCACAATGTAGATTCCTAATTAGTCATGATAGCAAATGGTGCAATGATATATTGCTGTGTTGCTCATGCAAATGCAAGTAATTTGAGGTAGATTTGACGTAGCTAACTATTAAGTAGATTTCTGTGGAACTTACAGTAGATTATTTGTAATTTTATTTTTCTTTTTCATTGGTAGTTTATGTTAGAATCAGTTTTTGTTTCAAATGAGAACTTTTTGTTTTAATTTCATTGAAATAGTTATTTGGTGCAGGCAAGATCTATATCTTTGTTATTTGTTCTGTATTATAACCTCAATACTATGAAGTTGTTCTCCGATTACGAGAATAGTTAATGCTTCATTGAGTTGTTTTCTTTTCACATTGATCTTCTAAATTCATAATTAAACTATCTAAGAATTGAAAATTTCTTTACAGATTGCTTGTTATGGCTCGGAATTGGTTCATGAGCGTTTTTGCAAAATAATCTCCATCTTGAAAATTTTATTATTTTTCAAATTAATTCAGGTTAATTATGCAAAAAAAGAACAAAATTTTATTGCTGCAATTCATTTGATGGTATATTTGGTCTAGTATTTTGGAAGAGTTAAATAAATTTGTTTGTCAAAGTTTCTTTCCTGAGGCTTCAATCGTATCCATCAAACTAACTAAGAAAAGATAAATTTTTCAAACAGGTCTCATTTTTAAGGATAACTTTCCCATTTTCAAAGGTCAACCTTTTACTTTATCCATTCAAATTATATTTGTATGCTTGACATTTGAGGAGTACAATTTAAATCTTCGTTGAACATCAAAAAATTAGGCTTAAGATTCCATCAAGTGTACCATCTATTTCGCTGATTCTGGACATCAATATAATTTGGGTTCATATCCACTCGACTATTTGACTAAGGAGAATGGGTTTAAGATTGGTCAAGTTATGTAAAATTGAATTTGAAGGAGTTTAGACATCACAAAGCCTACACTAGAGACAACCATCCAGAGATTCTACCAGTTATGCCAACTCAAGGGCATAATCCTGATGGCTTGCCAAATTCTTTCTTCAAATGATATCACCATCACAGTAACATATATCACAGTAGCATCATCACGGTACTTCCAGCCATCACCTTGGGATATCCAGTAATTCATGAAAATCCATTTTGGCGGACAAAAGAGAATACAGTCTATATAATGAGTCTGCAATGAATAGGAAGAAAGTCTACAATCAATAGGAAGAAGGGCAACTTAGAAAACAAGAAGGAAGATATTTACTGGCTGAAATAAACTGTAACATACAAATTCTATCTGTTTTGGTAGAACATTATAGTACTATTACAAAAAGCTATGGTGATGGTAGAACATTGTAAAACTATTTAGTTTGGAAAATATATCTGCTGCTGCTGCTGCTCATTAACATTGGAGGATAAACATGAAGGTGACCGTGGATAGCTCTTCAACTCCACGAAGTGGTGCTTTGTTATGACAATACTGGCCGTGTTCTCATTGATAGCCCCTTATACACAAATTTGGTAAAGGGGCAATCAATGAGACCACGGCCAGTATTGTCATAACAAAGCACCACTTCGTGGAGTTGAAGAGCTATCCACGGTCACCTTCATGTTTATCCTCCAATGTCAATGGGCAGCAGCAGCAGCAGATATACTTTCCAAATTAAATAGTGTTCTACTATCACCATAGCTTTTTGTAATAAAGAGCACCTCAAAATGAGTTGCTTAGAATTGTTTGGCAATGGATTTCTCCTACAATTTGATCTTGGTTTTGTGCAATAGCCAGTTGGTGCCACCTAAAGAAGTCAAAAGATGAATCAGTGATAGTGGCAACAAAGGTAAACAACAAGAACAATAACATGTTGTTTGTGGTGGAATATGTGTGCCATTATGAAGTATTTATAGTCCAGTTTTCTTTGGAAAAAAAAATGAAAAGGAGAAGTTAGCAATGAAAAGAGTAGGTAAGCAACCAAAAGAGCACCCCAGATTTTTTTTAAAAAGGTAGAAAGCACGAAAGAGGAGGGGGCAAAAAAGTTTTACGGTTGAAAAGCAGTTGGGAGTGAAGGGAAAGATGAATTAGAGAGGAGGTTGGAGTTGGAGGATTGCAGGTTCTATCGGAATTAGAGGGAAATAATTAGGTGTGTTTTAGTTCCATTAGGATTCAAAATGGAAAACTACGAGTATTTTGACTTGGAAAAGACCATCCAAATTCCTCGGACAAATTTCGGAGCGACTGAAATTATATGAAAGTATGGATATACGACAAATTTTCAAGCGAAAGTCTACCCTATAGTTTGCTTTGCTGGACATTCCTCGTACATATTTTGAAGGGGAAAAAAAAAAGAAACACACTAGATATCATTATCAGTATCATTATTATTATATAAAAAGCATGAATGTAAGTATTAGGGAGTGTAAGTGTAAGCACTTTTTTTTATTTTAATTTTTATTATTCCTAAATTACTCTCGTAACTTTTAATTAGAATTATTGCATTTTAATGTGACACCAATTAAAAGAAATAAAACGCTCCAATTGAATATTTTTTGTGTAATGTGAGGATTTAAATTTACAGAAGAGTTATTCTACTGCATTGAACTGATATTTTCTTTTTTTCTTTTTTTTTTTCCCTATGATATTTAGCTTCTCGAACAACACCTTGTTTACTGCATTCATGGTTACATTATTTGATTTTGTCAGGCAGCATCGATCTCATCATGCACCTAAATCTGCACTTCTCACGGTTGGAAATATTGTAAAAGGAGATGATTATCAAGTCGAGTATGATCTTGAACCGGTCTTAATTAAGAGAGATATCATTATCATGAGATGGTGAGCGAACTGGGCAGGGCACAACTCAAATACTTCTGAAGTGAATTGTGAATAAATTTACTACTATATATTAGAGGGAAGAAATTGATTTTTGTAAAGCTTGTAAATTAGTAAACCATTATCGCACGTATCTTTATAAAGATTATTATATTTGTTTCAAAATTTGAGAACATTAGGAGACATAACATGAATGCATATATTAGAACAACAAAATTTGAGAACGAACGGAACAGTAGGTAAAAAGATGAAAAAATCAAATTTGTACACAAGAATGAACCAAAAGTTAACAGCTAGAAAGTTAGTCTTTTATGCTACTTAAGTATAAAACTTAAAATGTGGCACGACAGATTATAAAACTTAAAAACTCCTCACTATAATTTTCTTCTTCTTGTTTAAGGTTGTTATAATTAAAAGGCTCAATCGGCAGCCCAGTCCATCTATAAAATGTGGTTTACTCATGTACGTGCCAAACAAAACTCGCACCTTCAAAGAAGAATTCATAAAAAATTTCAGTCCAAAAATTAAACATTTTATTGGCAACCCTTTCCATCTACAGAATGTCGTTCAATCATAAATAAGAAATATGCAAGCAAAACTCAAACCTTCAAAGAAGAGCATATGAAAAAATTCATAATCCAAAAAATTAAACAATCATACCTTCATGTATTCTGTATTGCCGGTTGCTACCTCTAGTTTTATTTTCATTGTCTTAGTTGCAAAAGTTTAGAATCAAGTAGCTATGAGCCGGCCATTTAAAAGTATCTGCCAAAGACATGACATGCATAAAGTCATTTCACTATAATACACCAGGAAAGAAAGAAGTTCAGCATTTAACAAACAGTTATAAAATGAATTCATGATCACAAAAGACTTTCTGGTTTCACTTCCCCATTCCAAGCGACGTGCAGAGTCAGCCGTTGGGAATAAAAGCTGTAGAAAGTATATAGTGTTACACTTGGTTGCAAACTATGATAGATGGAATCCAAGAACACAAGAAGATGACACACTTATCTTGATAGGAGCAACACTAACCATTTATGGGGTAAAAAAAGACCCAGAAAATGTCATATACAAAAGGTCCAACCTGCAAATTTAAAACATGTAAATTGCATCATAGTAAACAAATGGTAGGATAGTGCAATCTAGAAGATGCATCAATTAGAGCGGGAATACTGATAAAAAAATGCATAAATATGTCCATTTGTATCTATCAAAGCATACTGACAAAGCATTGATACACAATAATAAATATTTTTTGGCATACACAGCCTTACTCGTCACCTTTCAATTTACATTATCTTAAGCCCTTTCTTTTACATTTTTGTTTCTAATATGGTTTAGAATATTCATTATTAAAATAAAAAAATAAATTATAGTAGGCACGATAAACCAGCTAGTAGGTCCTGAGTGAAAGATGGTAGGCTTGATCGACCCAGTAATCCGGTAAAGAATAGTCTATAGGATGAAAAAGAAAGACCACGCAAAAAATTCATAAAAAGCTTCACGTAGAAAACCTTAAGTTGAAAAGCCACCAAAATATTCGGAACAACATTTGGGTGGCTTATCTGCGCCTCGCGCGAACAACATAACGTGTTTAAAAAAAGGGGCCAAGCCACACGCGCATCACGTGAAGGGACGACGAAGATTTTGGTTGAATGGAGTTGGCATTTTAACTACTTACCAGGCTTGGTGTCCCACAGGTTTCGCAGGATGTCCATTATTGATTGTTTTAGGCTAATGTAAGATTTATTTAATAACATATAGAGTTAGAGTATTTTGTATGATAATGGAGTTGGAATAGTGGATAGAGGAGTGATATATTGGATTGATTTATTTATAAATAGATATAGTAAAATTGATGTGATTTGTATTGTGTTTTTTAAAATTAATATGATCTAAAGATTTGATGGATAATATTGGTTTCAAAAATTTTTGTTTTTTGATTTTAATTTGGTGATAAGTAAATATTATTTAGATTAATGGAATATATATTATTTTTTTTTAAAGTTGATAGGATGGAAAATTAGGTGGAGAATTACATTAAGAGCCTTATAATTTATTGTACTTTGGGCGTTGGTAGTTTATGTATTTTAGGATGATGATATTTTCATAATTTGGATAGTTAGGATGAGAAAGTGTGCATTGTTGCAGTGGAAAAAGTCTATGGAGAGGATATAAAAGAATGGGAAGTTTGCTGAAAAATAAATGGATAATAGATATTTTTTTGGCAAATTTTGATATGGTTTGGGTGTTGTGTGATGAGATACATTAATAATTTGGAATAATTTGATATTATAGCTTGGTAAAATATGTGTTTATTAATTAAGTAGGTTGTTTTCAATAAGTAAAGATGATATTGATTTAGTTATGAATGAATGTGATTGAAATACATGGAAGTTGTATTTTTTTAGTTAATAGAATCTGAATAAGTAAAGGACAATATTAATTTTGAGAGCTGAGAAATTTTATATTAATAGTTTATTGATAAATGGACATTATTGAAAGTAAGGTGATCTGTATAAATTTTTTTTATAAGAAATAGAAATGATTACACATGAAAATTATAGAGTTTAATCACTGTAATTTGCATTACAATTTTTAAATATTTATTGTTTGAAGTTTATGTGACTTATTTTATGGTGCTCAAAGTTGTAGTGAATTTTGTATTAATATATAGATATAGGTATACGATATATTTTGTAATATGTGTATATATGTGTGTGCGTGTTTAGAATTTTATTTTAGGTGATCTAATAGTTTAATTTTTTTTAGTGTTTAATTTTTTTGTGGTTTTGTTTGTTTGTTATATTTTTATTATTTATTTATAGATGTGTATATATACGTATATTTATATTTAATTTTTATTTGAGCTTGTATGATTGTTTAATATTGTTTTAGCGTGTCTATCTTTTCTAGTTTTGTTTGTTTGTTATATTTGTGGCATTCCTATTTGTCCTGTGATTTATGTGTCAATATGATATTTTTTTTTGAGTTGCATCATGTACATTTTTGTTTATATATATAGGGGTGGGTTTTAAGTATTTTTATGTAAATTTTTGGTAGTTTGGTTATCTTTGTTATAGTTTTAGAGAAAAGTTTGTCTTTTTTATTTTAGTTTTTAGTGGTATATTTTCCAATTTTTAAATTTTTGAAATATTATCAAAGTAACATTTTTTAAATAGAGGGAAATTATCCTATATTTTTAAAAACAATTAGTCGTATTAATGCAAGCTACTACAAAGCGGCACAAATGATTTATATTTATTAGATACACACAAAATTTTTGTCGATATATATATATATATATATTAGAAAATAATTGTTTTTGTCGACATATATATTTTGCAGAAAATGAATATATATAAAAAGGCACACAAATAGGATGCAAGAATATATATAGATTTGTATAGCCCAAAAAATTTGTGCCTACATTAGGGAATGGAAGGTAGCAGTTGCACGCCTGTAACAAACAAAAGCAAAGAAACAATAATTAAGAGAGATGACAGCTAAAGACCACAGAGTACAAATTTGACAACGAAATTACAAAGAAACCAGCACAAAAGGACATGATTGGAATAAGATGACAAAATGCAATATGAGGATAGCAGCAATAGTAGACAATGAACTCCACAACTAGAGGTGTCAACGGGTCGAGTTCGGATCGAAATTGAAAATTTTGGACCTGAACTTGTTTTTATGTAGTAGACCTAGATTCGATTCGTATATTCGATCGGTCTTGACCTTAGAGTCCCGGAACTGGGTTTAACGGGTCCCCAGTCGGATGCGGGTCTACTCGAAAAGAAAATGTCCAAAGTTAAATATTCTAAAATTAAATCCAAAACTAATCTCCAAATTAAAAAAATTAAATTACAAAGCTAAATCACAAATAACCGCAATAGTCAATCCAAAACTAATCATAAATCAATTTACAAAGTCATTACTAAATTGTTAATTTGGTAAAAGAATGTATTTAAAAATATTTATATTTATAATTATTAATATAGTGTTCGGGTCCGGATCAGAATTCTATATTCTGTATCCGACACTTTTTTTTGTTAGAGTAAACGGGTTCGAATCCGAGTCCGGGTATCGAAATTATTTTTCAACCAAAATCTGGAAAAACTTATCAGATCTAGATCGAGTCCGGGTCCAAACCCAACCCGTTGACACCCCTATCTACAGGCGATCCCCCATGATGCAAAAAGACACAAAAGTCCAAAATTAGCTGGAGAATTGCATTGAAACGGGGACAACCTACTGTAGCTCAAGCCTTGGGGCTTTATGTAGTTTAAGAAAGATTTATAAACTAATGATTTCTAATAATCTAACGTTATAAATTGAGAAATTATATATTTGTATTTATTGATTGAATAATCCTCCTTGAAATCAACAAATATTACATTGATTCATCTATAAACAAATGTTACTAAAAGTAATACTATTTGCATTTTTAAAAAATTAATAGGATTCGAAGATTTAAACATTAATAAAATATTTATTTATTGATCAAAGAACTCTTGTTTTAAATAAACCAATACCACATTGATTCATTTATAAGGAAAATGTAAATTATGATTGCTTTATATTAATAACACTTAGTATATGTTAAAGCAAAGCAGTACAATTGATTTATATTTATGAGACACACAAATTTTTTTTGTCGATTTGTATGTTTTCTAGAAAATTATATTCTTGTCATCAATATAAAAGGGTAGAGAAATAGGATAGAAGAATGCTAGAATTGCATGGGGACGATGACTGGTTAAGAAACGCACACAAAGAAACCACTTTGAAAGTAGCAGTTGTAGCGGTTCAAGAAACAAAAGGACAAAATTGACAAGGAACTTACAAATAAACCAAGATAAAAGGGCACAATTGGAATAAGTTGACAAAAGGAAAAAAGAGAAGAAAAGCAACAGTAATCAAAGGCGTCCATACGATGCAAGAGGCCCTATATAATGTTGAAAGACAGAAAAGGGCAAAATCACCTGCAGAATCACATGGTAACCAGCACAATCAACTGTATATAGCTAGTTTGGGAGTTCAGACTTCAAAGGAATAGAAAAAAAAGGAAGGGAAAGGTGGACTTTTCACGTTTGGGAGATTTAAGTGAGACGGAAAAGAAAAGAAACGAACGGATCTTGAAGAGAAGCCAAGCGCTGCTACAGTGCAAAATTTTTCTGACCAAAACGGGCGGAAAGCGAAGGAAAACTGATGGAAGCTTACAAATTTTTTTTTTATCCTTTCTTTTCTCACATAACTTACCCTTTCTCTTCTTTTCTTTTCTATCCTCAACTCACAGACTAGCTAGTAACTCAGCAGTTGGTGCTTTATGTAGTTTAGATGTTGAAAAGTCTTCTTTTCACAGCCCCAACGGAGAACCATCGATAAAAGAACCAATCCGTTCTTCGGCAGCGATAAACGGCCATCTCCAGCGACATCTCATCGGCAAACCAATCCCTTCGCCGGCGGCATCTCCAGCTCCGGCGAAGACCCACTTTCAGAGGTAAGCTACTCTTCCAATTAGGTATTCTCCTTTTAAAAATCAGCTACAATTATCCTCTCTCTCTCTCTCTCATTTTTTTTTCCTTTAAAAGCAGCCAATATCAACGGCTCATCCCCACTCTGGCAGCGACGTCTCATCCCTGTTCCTGCAACAGCATCTCCAACAAGGGTGAAAACTCCTTAAGTTTTTCCAGAGGTACGATGGTCTCTTATTAGTTTTTTTTCGTCCCTTTTCCTTTGAAAAATTGTCTAGAATTACTGGTGTAGATTCTTGAAGTTGGATTTGAAAGAATTTTGTGGGCTGCTTTTGTTTTAGTTTGTTCTTATCTGATTAGGGTTACATTTGATTTGATTGATGCTAATGAATTAATTTGGCTGCTGAGTTTTGGGGGTTTTATGATTCTTGGAATCTGATTATTAATCTTGGCGCTTTTGTCTCGACCCTCTAACTTGCTCAGAATCCGGGTTGGGTAGGGTAGTGTTTTTCTTACAGTCTGGTGAGACCATTTATAAAAGTTTTAGTGCATTCATTGAGTTTGTGAAGCCACGGGCCGATTCTTGCCATAGCTGCTTGATTGAAAAGGGGTTAATTAATAATATAAGTCAAAAACTTTGAAACCAAAAAAAAATCAAGTGCCAAGTTCCAACTTCTATAATATCAAGAAAAAAATCCTTATTCTGGTCCCATTTTGGCATTTTCAAGTTAAAAGTTTTTGTTTTTCTAAGGAGTAATACCTGTACACATTTAGCTGAGGTTATGTCCCTAATTTTAGAAGCATGTAAATCTAAAGTCACATTGTTTAGACATTTAAAATAATAAGTCTAGAACTTTTAGACCAGGACAAACAATGAGAGAGAGCACTTGATATTCCAGTGACATCAGGAAACACTAGCTTTCAGATGTTCTTTTCACATTGTGGAAAACTGGAACAGAGCCAGGTCCTAATTTCTATCTGCGGGGCTTTCATGCCCGAATGGATTTATCTTCATAAATAGTTGACAAAATCTTCATGAATAGTTGTTATATAGGTCTAAACCAGTTTTTGCTTGACAAAATCTTACATCTTTTGTGTACAGAAAATGAGTTCTGGAACGCTAGAATTAGATGGGCTGTCACATTATTCATTTACAAAAGATTGATCGTGGAGGGCTAAAATTAGATGGGCTGTCACGATTTTCATTCTTGTTGCTATTGTTGTTATTTCATTTTCCTGTCTTATGTGTTTTACTTCAATATGCAAGTGAGGAACCATCATGTAAAGCAGTGTCCGATGTTGATTACTTGACTAATTGGCAATCATATGTGAAAGTAAAAATTCACAAGCTAATGCTCCACACAAATTCCAGACTTTTCCTAAATGCTTATTTACACGTCTTTTTCCTAAGTGTGACTAGTTTGCCGTAGATGTTTTGGTTTGGAATGAATTCTTTAGTTGAACTTCATCAGTTTTACAAGAAAAAGTTTTGAGTAGTGTAAAAAGGATAAATTTCCACTCCATTTCCAAGGAGGAAAACAGTTTGTCTTTGTATTGTAGTTTTAACAGTTCAGTCAACTTTGATTAGTTTTGTACCTTTGTTATGAAATTATGATCTCCAAAATTTATTACCAGGTATAAAACTTAATGATGCAATTTGAAGTCACAGTAGCAATGTAAAAACCATTTACTTTCACTGAACATCAGGTACTAACTAAACAATGTTAAACATGAGGCACTGGCAGCGACTTCTGGTATCATGTTACTATCTTTAGTTGCCACAGTTCACTTAATTAACGATTATATGCATGCAATCAATTAATAAATATATTAAATTTTCATAGATGGATCCCGGTAGTGATGATGGTGAGGATGCTATTGTAATTGGTGCTGCCACTTCAGTCCTAACAGCAGGATATGCAGCTCTTGAAACCTATAAAACTCCAGTTGTTATACCTAAACCACCTCATGTTAATAGGGAGCGAGCTAGAGAGGATTACATGGATAGCATATTATATGGAAGTAGTTCCTATTGTATAGACCAAATTAGAATGGACCAAACTACATTTTTCCAATTACTAAATACTCTCACCATTAGAGGATTATTACAGCCTACCATTCATATGTCAGTAAGAGAGCAATTGTTAATGTTTCTGCAAATAGTTGGCTATAATTTGAGGTTTCGAGTGGTTGGGGGGTACTTGTATAGGCCAACTGAAACCATACATCGCTATTTTCGCATTGTACGCAATGCCATGTTGAAACTATATCCAGATTTAATACAATTGCCATATGGTGCAACTCCACGAGAGATCCGTAATAGTTGAAGAGACTACCCCTGGTTTGCTCTTCACCCCGTAATGATTTTTTTAAAAGGAAGATAAAGAGACTCTTCACCCCTTAATGATTTTTTTAAAAAGAAGATAAAAAGCCAATACATTAGTATCATTAATAATTCTATTTAAGAATTCATGATGTAATATGAATAAATATTTTATAAAAATGATAATATGATTGTAATGGATAGAAACTAAAAATAACTTGTAATGAAATGAATGTTTTGAGGGTAGAAAAACATTTGCAACATATCAACAAACATATCAAAAATTATTTTCATTGACTAACCAAACTCCGGAAAATTATGAAAAAAGGAATTTGGAAAATATTTTCACTAAATAACCAAACACTGGAAAATTATGGGGAAGGAAGTGATTTTCCAGGAAAATGACTTCAATGGAAAATATTTTCCTAGGAAAAATATAGGAAAATATTTTCAGTCCAACCAAACGGACCCTTAGTTCCATTAGGATTCAGAATGGAAAACTACGAGTATTTTGACTTGGAGAAAAGACCATCCAAATTCCTCAGACAAATTTCGGAGCGAATGAAGTTATATGAAAGTATACACTGCAAATTTTCAAGCGAAAGTCTACCCTATAGTTTGCTGGACGTTCCTCGTACATATTTTTGAGGAAAAAAAGAAACACACTAGATATCATTATCATTATCATTACTATATAAAAAGTATGAATCTTGGCATTTGGGAGTATAAGTGTGAGCACTTTTTTTTCATCTTAATTTTTGTTATCCTTAAATTACCCTCATGTCTTTTAATTAGAATTATTGCATTTTAATGTGGCACCAATTAAAAGAAATAAAACACTCCAATTGAATATTTTTGTGAAATGTGAGGGATTTAAATTTACAGAAGAGTTATTCTACTGCATTGAACTGATATTTTCTTTTTTTTTTTTTGCTATGATATTTAGCTTCTCGAACAACACCTTGTTCTACTGCATTCATGGTTACATTATTTGGTTTTTTCAGGCATCAATCTCATTTTGCACCCAAATCTGCACTTCTCACAGTTGGAAATATTGTAATAGGAGACGATTATCATAGTCGAATATGATCTTGAACCGGTGTTAAGAGAGATATCATGAGATGGTGAGCGAACTGGGCAGGGCACAACTCAAATACAATTCCATAAATGTTTACCTTAATACGGGCGAAATTTCAAAATTTGTGCACATGCTAATGGTGTTGACAAGGGACCGGTCACTGTTCATGACTCCATTCACCCTTTTATTCTGTTAGGATACTAGTTTTACACTTTCACCTCAGCAGGCAGCTTCTCCTCCGATCTTCCTTCCACCACAAAACACACACAACACACAGAATCCCACATTCTTTCGGTCAATGGCTCTAGCAAACTTTCCTTCCGTTGTTCTCAAACCCCCTAATTCATCACAATCTCTATACCTGTTTCCATATCTTCCAAAACCAACACTGCCCATATCGGGAATCAGGCCAAAAACAAATAAAGTTGGAGTTTTTAAACCAATTTCAGCAGCCTTGTCAGACCCTTATGTTCTTCAATTAGCTGAAAGTCTTGAGGATTCAATCCCTTCTGCTTCTTCTTCACCTCTCCAGAAGATTAGAGACTCCTCTTCAGAGTCCCTTCTCTCCACTCCTTGGCCGACTAGAAAAGATGAGCCTTTTAGGTTCACAGATACTTCTTTTATCAAGAATTCAAAAATTTTACCCATTGGATCCCCATCCCAACAGAATTTCACTTCTTTGATTGATACTGCAGAGACCCTTTTGCCCAATTTGTCTATAGTGGACGGTTTTGCGGTAAATTCGTTGTCTTTATTGTCGGATTTGCCTAATGGGGTTTATGTTGGAGGGTTGTCAACCCTGAATTCTGAGGCTATATTGAAAAGGGTGTCTGAATATGTGTCCAGTTTTCAAGGGGATTTGTTTTGGTCATTGAACGGTGTTGGTGCACCTGACTTGATTTTAGTATACGTGCCTGAGGATTGTCGAGTTGAGAAACCATTGCATTTGAGGTATTTTTCTGTTGAAGGGAGTGAAAAGGTGTCGAAGAGTTTGCCACTTTCAAACCCGAGGGTGTTGGTGTTGGTGGAAAAGGGAGGGGAGATTGGTATAGTTGAGGAGTATGTGGGAGGGGATGGGGATAAGTCCTATTGGACTAATTCAGTGATGGATGTTGTTGTTGGGGAAGGGGCTAAGGTCAGTCATTCTTACATTCAAACTCAGTCTTTGAATGCTGTTCATATCAAGTGGACCTCCGTTCGACAGGTAAATCTTTAAATTCTACTACACTATTATGATTATTATCTTGGCATGCTGTTAGTGCAACTCTTTCCATAAATTTGTTGTTAATAAACGCACTGCAGTACATGTAATCTGCATCTATGTTGTCTAAACGAGTGGAAGATTAATTTAACCTGTTAAATTGAGGATAGATATTTAGAGATATATATATTTTCTTGGGTAGGTGTTATTGAATTTTAGCTTGGCTGTTTTGATTTTACACAAGGATCACATATCAAGTGGACACAAGGCTTGTTCACTGAAATATTCTGCTCCAAATAAGTAGTTTGCCATTTATCCAATCAAGGAAGAATAGTACTTTTTCCATGATGGGAGAGGTTGGCTAGCGTTATGGTTTGGAATGACAGGAGAGATAGGATAAGAATTCAGATCCCCAGATGGCAGGTTAGCATCGTGCCTAGTTTAGCAAAACATATGCACAATTATATTGTGTCGGGTAATCGCTCTTCCAAATCATGAAGCCTAGGTATTGATAAGCGGACCTTGTAAATTATACTAGTTGGTTCTGCAACAGATATTTCAAACTTGTATCACGGATTTTTGAATTAGAGGGTGCAGATTACTGTGTTTAATAGATTCTCTTCCCCAGGTTTGGCATGGATGACTGTCTAACAACATTTTGTTTGACATTCTGGAGATTGGAAAGAAATTTTTAAAGCTTATCCTAAATCTCAACACAATCATCTAAGCTTCCTAAGTTGTTAGCCTTTTTAGTCTGAAATTTTGAGTTCAACTCTTGTTGCTCTGAAATACAGTCACCCTCATCCTTTCTTCATTTTTTTTATTGGCTTTTTTCTCCAGTCCCATCCTAATATGTCAAGTTCACTGTACCTGTGCTACTTATTATTCATCCCATGTCTGTCTTGCATGTAATTCACTCTATTTTCTGTAAAGCTTGATTAATCTTAATATTTGTTGAGTATTTCCAATGTTATGCATTTATTTTCAGGAATCAGCTAGCACTTACGAGCTTATAGAGCTAAGCACTGGAGGGAAGCTGAGTCGGCACAATGTTCATGTACAGCAATATGGTCCAGAGACAAGTACAGAATTATCCACCTTTCATTTATCTTTTGGTGCTCAAATGCAAGATTTGCATAGTAGACTGATTTTGGATCATCCACGTGGATTTTCTCGCCAACTTCACAAGTGTATAGTAGCCCATTCATCGGGTCAGGCTGTTTTTGACGGAAACATACAAGTCAACAGGTATTCTTTGCTTCCGTATGCATTATTGTGCGTTTTGTAAATGGTGAGTTACTGAGTATGTTGTTCATCTGGCCTGACAATTATCTTACTGCTGGGTTCCCTTTCCACCTTGTCCTAGTGTAAGAAAAAACTACTGTGGCTCACCATGTTTATCAAACTTCAAGTTATCAATTGCTATTCTTGATTGAGCAAATAGGTTCCTTCCTCCTGGTTTCTTGAAATCTTAAGTTCATGAAGGTGAACATTTAATGGGAAATTATGCATCTATAGGTTAGCTGCCAACCTTGTCTTCATGCTACTAAGAGTCTTTCTGTCTATCTTCTTCTTCTTTAATTTTATTTTATGTTATTTTTTAACTTGGGAGATTCAGTGGGCTGTGGCACTGGAACAGAGAGTCTCAAAGACATTTCTACACGCGTTACCTGGAATAAAAATCCTAGCCCGTCTTGTTCCATCACATTCTTTTTCCTGAGTATTTGTCTGCATTGGAATGGGTACTAAATTGCAATGGTGATTTCTTTTTTGGTTTCCATCAAAGTTTTTCGTTCAATGAAGCAATTTGACTGCTACAAATAAGACGGGCATAACCCTTAAGAAACATTATATCACTTACACAGCAATACTGGGTACAGATAAGAGCCATTCTTAATTCGCATGATAATAAAATGCATGGTGTAATGGTGCTTTCTTATTTGTTATGGTGATCTCATATCCTCAAAAAGTGCATCCAGTAGTGGGTGCTGGGGATAAGCTGTCTACATTGTGTAGGTGCTTTCTTCCAAGTATAGTTCCACAAGTAATTCACGTCTGATATATATCTGATCATGCAGATTCGCTCAGCAAACAGATGCTGGACAACTCACTAGAAGCCTGCTCCTGGAACCTAGGGCAACCGTGAATGTTAAACCTAATCTCCAGATCATTGCCGATGACGTTAAATGTTCCCATGGAGCTGCTATAAGTGACCTGGAGGAGGACCAGCTCTTCTATTTCCAGGCACGGGGTGTTGACATAAGAACTGCCAGAAAAGCTCTCATCTTCTCGTTTGCAGCTGAGGTGACAGAGCGCTATCCTGATTCTTCTATCAGAAAGAGAGTTGAGAATCATATAAGAAAACTTCTTCTTAGGAGTTGAGGCTGATTAATAGTACAGGATCTTGTATCGAATATCATGATTTTTCACCACATTTTTGTAATACCAATAACGCTGCCCATAAGTTCAAGCACAATTTAATGCGTTACTATCTTTGTCCTCCTTGCAATTGTTGTATCAGTGTTAACCTCTGTTGTGCTAGTGCATCTATTATTTGGTGCGTATGAACATAACGATTGCAGTCTGCATCCACCAAAGAATCTCTCTAAAACATGAAATGGTCAAACAAAATTGCATTAGCAAAACCATTGAAGTTTTAATCCAATCCCAAATCGCGTTGACAGGTTATTCAGTTCAGTTTTCCCCGCATCCAAGGACAGGTACTGGCCTTCGGTCTTTACCTTTTACCAGCACATGAAATTAAGGGAGCAACAACTCGTGAATTTATAACGCATTTTCTGTGTCTCCTTTTTTTAGATTACATATTCTTTCCTCTACACTTTAGTTCCTCTGCCATTTTCAATACCTCTAATCTTTTCTGCTCTTTTTGGTGAATTCAATAAAATTCTTTTCCATCCCTTACTCTTCCCTCTGTAGCCCTTTCCCCTTCTGAGTTCTGACCCCTAATCTTTTTCAAATTTTAGTGGAAACCAAGTTTTATCCTTCTTTCGACACTCCAATCTCCATGCAAATTTGAAATCTCTGTATACTTAAATAATCCCTTCTCTTCTTCATTTTAGTCCCCTTATAATCTTTCGGGAATTCAACAACTTTGCATACATGGTTTTCTTTGACCAACATTTATCCTACCATTCCCACTTGAAATCCTCCACAGCTTTTGAAATCTTGTTTTTTAAGTCCGTAATTTATTTTGGCTATCATTTTCCTATGTCAACAGTTCCTCTTCCATTAATAATCATTACTCCCAACCCCTTTTAATGGAACATCTTTTTCCCAATCTTACCGCGAATGTTTTTATTTGTAAAGCTTTTATTGCTGGGGCTTACATTCAGAGAATCACTTGACTGTCACTGGATAAGGTCTCCCAAACCCAAAAAAATATCCATGTCATTGTTAAGACTGTCAAGCATGAATTGAATGGATAGATATTCCTTTGGTTAAACCCAAACCCCCATCTTCCCAGAAACCAAAACCCGGCATCACCTCACCTCCCCATTTCGCCATGGCTGCAAAACTCTCAGCCGTTTTAGATGTTCACCACTGCAACATATCATATCCTTCAGACAAAAATCAGCCCCCACATTTCACCTCTCCGTTGAGAATCTCCACCAAAAAGTTCACCATTTTTTGCACTTCATCCAAATCTCCTCCAAAAACTGCTCCAGGAAAAGCAGAATCCCGAAAGAGAAAAACCCCATCTTTATCCGAGCAGCTGAAGCCTCTCTCCAACACCATTCTTTCTGACCGACCAAATGAATCCCATCAACTCTTATCCAAACCTAAGTCCGTATGGGTCAATCCCACAAAGCCAAAGCCGTCTGTCCTCTCTCTCCAACGCCAGAAGCGCTCTTCTTATTCCTACAATCCTCAAATCAGAGACCTCAAACACTTTGCCAAGAAACTCAATGATTGTGACCCTGCTGATGACGCTGCTTTTCAGGCAATTCTTGAAGAAATCCCACATCCACCCAATAGAGATAATGCCCTGCTGGTGCTCAACAGTTTGAGAAGTTGGCAAAAGACTCTTCTTTTTTTCAATTGGATTAAGACTCTGAATTTGTTTCCTCTAGAAACAATCTTTTATAATGTGACAATGAAGTCTTTGAGGTTTGGCAGGCAGTTTCAGCACGTGGAGAACCTTGCTAATGAGATGATTGAAAATGGGGTTGAGCTCGATAATATTACTTATTCTACTATCATCACTTGTGCAAAAAGATGTAATCTTTTCGATAAGGCGGTCCAGTGGTTTGAGAGGATGTATAAAACTGGGCTGATGCCTGATGAGGTGACTTACTCTGCTGTTCTTGATGTTTATGCAAAGCTGAGGAAAGTTGAGGAGGTGATGAGTTTGTATGAGAGAGGGAGGGCCAGTGGTTGGAAGCCTGATCCTATTGCCTTTGCTGTGTTGGGGAAGGTGTTCGGTGAAGCAGGGGATTATGATGGTATAAGGTATGTTTTGGAAGAAATGAAGTCACTTGGGGTACAACCTAATTTAGTTGTGTATAATACACTACTGGAAGCAATGGGTAAGGCCGGGAAGCCTGGACTGGCTAGGAGTTTGTTTGAGGAAATGTTGGATTCAGGGATTACCCCGAATGAAAAGACACTAACAGCATTGATTAGGATTTATGGGAAGGCAAGATGGGCTAAAGATGCTTTGGAGCTTTGGGATCGGATGAGATTGAATGGATGGCCTGTGGATTTCATATTGTATAATTCTTTGTTGAGCATGTGTGCTGATCTTGGGTTGGAAGAAGAGGCTGAGAGGCTGTTTGAGGATATGAAGGGATCTGAAAGCCGTAAACCGGACAGCTGGAGCTATACTGCGATGCTTAATATATATGGCAGTGGTGGGAATGCTGACAAGGCAATGAGGATGTTTGAGGAGATGTCCGAGAAGGGTGTTGAGCTCAATGTCATGGGATGTACATGTTTGATTCAGTGCCTAGGAAGAGCGAAGAGAATTGATGATTTGGTTCAGGTGTTTGAGAGTTCAGTCAATGGTGGTATCAAACCAGATGACAGGCTTTGTGGGTGTTTGCTGTCCGTCGTGTCCTACTGTGAAGGTGAAGATGTAAACAAGGTCCTTGCGTGTTTACACAAGGCTAACCAAAATTTGGTTGCCTTTATCAAGTCGTTGGAAGAAGAAGATACTAAGTTTGAGAATGTGAAACAGGAATTCAAAGGAATACTCAGCAACACTGCTGTTGATGCAAGGAGGCCTTTCTGTAATTGCTTGATTGATATTTTTCGGAACAGAAATCTCCGTGAGAGAGCTCATGAGCTTCTTTATTTGGGGACAATGTATGGATTATATCCAGGTTTACATACTAGGACTGAGGAGGAATGGCGATTAAATGTCCGATCACTCTCCGTTGGTGCAGCACATACTGCATTGGAAGAATGGATGCAAACCTTAACAAAACTTGTCCAGCGCCGAGAGGCATTGCCAGAAGTGCTATCTGCAAGCACTGGAGCAGGAAGTCACAAGTACTCTCAAGGTTTGGCCAACGCATTTGCTTCACATGCGGAGAAGCTTGCTGCTCCTTTTAAACTGAGGGAAGATAAAGCAGGAGGCCTCTTTGTGGCAACTCGAGAAGATGTGATATCCTGGGTGCAATCGAGGGCTGCATCACTTGCCTCGATAGCTTAGGTGTACTAATTGTCATAACTATAGTTTTAGCCATGCTGCTATGCCTGACAGAGTGCAAGTTTATTTTCTCAAATTACTCTAGTCCAAAGTAAGCCAGAGGCGTTATTGTAACTTGTAGTATCAGGATTATGCTTATTTAGGTAGAAGGGGCAAAGATCAACTGTACTTGCTCTTAAGTGGCCCTGCAACTGTACTAAATTTTTACGCAGACAACTTGGTAAAGTATTCCTGTCTATAATCCAAGTTTTCTTTTCTTTGTCAAGTTTTTTTTTTCTGAATTTCTTGCTGGGAGATGGGAGTATTTACTTGGCATCGTAAGAAACATTTAGTACTACGAAAACATGCTTGGTTTGCTCATTTTGCTTGAGCATTGAAAGGGTGAGAAGAAAAATTTTCCTGTTAGTTAGTGCCTAAAAGCACTTCCCAGCATTCCCAACTACCAAAGTTCCCGGACCCAGTTTTTTCACTCTGCTTGAGCATTGATGATCCTGCTCCAGGATTTTCTCGAACTCCATGCTTATGATATGAAAGAGCACCCCAGATTTTTTTTTTTTTTTTAGGTAGATAGCACGAAAGAGCTTTGGCCGGAAAGATTAACAGTTGGAAAGCAGACAAAGTAGAGAGGAGTTTGGAGGATTTGAAGGTTCTATCGGAATCAAAGGGAAATTAGGCGTGTTTTAGTTCCATTAGGATTTAGAATGGAAAGCTAAGAGTAGTTTGACAAGGAAAAGACCATCCAAATGTAACAGAAATCCTTCCTCAGACAAATCCATATGTAAAGTATATACAAATTTTCAAGCAAAAGTCTACCCTATAGTTTGCTGGACATTCCTCGTACATATTTTGAAGGAAAAAAGAAACACACCCTCCTATAGCTAAGACCCGCCCACCAATATTAACCTCTTTGTTTCCCCTTCAGAAACACAACAACCAACAGACTGATATACATGGTATAGGAAAACGCTTCCACCAAGATTGTAGGATGGACCTGCCCGAGGAAGTGATGATGGAGATCCTAATGAGATTGCCCGTCAAATCCCTGTTGAAAATCAGGTGTGTTTGTAAAGCTTGGTGTGGTTTGATCAAAAGCCCCTCCTTCATTGATATGCTCAAGCGCTACATCGAGCACGAGAACCAAACCATGATATCCTTCCATTCCAACAATGATGAAGCAGAAAAATCTCTCTCTCTCTGTCTTCGCCCACCTATAGAAGTTACTTGGTTTTACCATCGCAATCTTGAAGCTGCCCACTTGATTGGTCCATGCAATGGCATCGTTTGCATTACCGATGGCATGGACATATATCTCTGTAATCCTGCCACTCGTGAACTAAGGAAACTTCCTCCCAGCCCCTTTGGATGCCCTGAATATTATCGTCCTATGACAGATGGTGTAGGAATCGGATTTGATTCATCCACCAATGATTACAAGGTTGTTAGGATTCTATTTTGGGAAACTATAGAGTATAGTCCTGGCCGTCAATACCAAGCTGAACTATACTCTCTCAACACAAATTCTTGGAGAGAATTAAGAGATGTGATCTTGCCCTTCTATCATTTTTTTGCCCGATGCAACCTGTTATTTCAGGGGCGCTTCCACTGGCGTGCCTGGCATGCCTTGGCTCAACCCTGCGACACTGACTGTATCCTTTCTTTTGATATGAGGGCCGAGGTGTTTGACGTGATCCACTACCCTCCTAGTTGTGTTGGAGATTTAGGTCTTGTTGAAAACAAAGAACCCAGTTTTGTTAGCTTAAATGATTCCTTGGCCTTGATTTTATGCACCTCCTTGCCGGAGGAGCACCCAGCCCCTCCACAGGTCATTGATATATGGGCAATGATGGAGTACGGGGTTGAAGAGTCTTGGACGAAGAAATTCTCCCTGGGGCCTTTTACAATTGGAATTCGTCTTCCGCTCTGCCTTTGGAAGGATGACAAGCAACTTCTTCTGGAGAGTAGATCCGGGCGGTTGATTTCATCCTCTCTCCTCCCGGATGAACTAGAAGCAGCAGATCTCAAGGAGCATGACATTTTCGAGTCTTCAACCTTGTTTGAAGGTCGAATTTATGCTGAAAGTCTAGTTTCACTCAACCCTATATATATGGAAGAAGCCATCATCGAATGAACCAAAACTGTAACTGGAGTGCTAAACCTGCATGCATATTTTTATGTACGAGAACCACATCCGCTGTTACTATCAGTTATTAGTGCAAATTTGCAAAAAAATGCCCAAGTTGTTTTACCATAAAAGTAAGCCAGAGTTTTTGCTGTGATTTGTAGCATCAGGATTTTGCTCATTGAGGTCCTAAGAGGCAAAAACATCAACTGTACCTGCCCTCGAGTGGCCTGCAACGTTGCTGAATTTTACAGACATCCGGGGTAAAATATTTCTATTTATAAGCCGCATAGGTGGAAGCCCCACCTCCAAAATTACAAATTCTCGCCTTTTGACTATAGCGGATCTAAGTACTGTTCTAAACCCCCCCCCCCCCCCCCCCAAAACCCACCATCTTACAAACACAGCTTTTGGCGCTAAAATGCGAAACGAAGAGATACACAATGAATCACATATCGTGCATCTATGCAAAATTTAGAACCGAATAAAAAAGAGAAGGAAAAGAAATTTTCCTGTTACTTTGTTGCCTAAAAGCACTTTCCAGCGGTCCCAACTACAAAAATTTCTATACCTTTCCCTGACCCATTTTTTTCACATTGCTTTGAGCATTGATGATCCTGCTCTCAGGATTCCCCACGAACTCTATGCTTATAATTTGATAACCAAGAAAATTGGTTCTTAAACTTCCCTAATCCCTGCTGTCAACACAGCCGGAGGATCGAAGCTCTAGAGACAAAGACCATTTAGAGATTCTACCAGTTATGCCAACTCAAGGGTATTTTCCTGATGACTTCCAAATTCTTCCTTCAAGTGATATCACCATCACAGTGACATCATCATGGTACTTCCTCCGATCACCTTGGGGAATGTCCAGTAGTTCATGAAAATCCATTCCTGCAGACAAAAGAGAATTCTATCCTTACTCAAAAGAGAATTCTATCCTTACTATGCTGGCCTAGATGTTTTCTCATGCATTAAGAGGATACGCAACTCTTGTATTAAGCTACAAAGCATGTGCAGCAAAAGAACATCGCAGGAGTGAACAACAAGAATCCAGGCCCAACACCTGATGCTAAAGGAAACATTATTTCCAGGAGATGGCTCATGTGCTATTTGCTTATAGAGGAGAAGTTATTTTTGTGAGGGGGCTTAAAAATCTACTGGACGGGTAAATACCAGACTGAGTAATATCAAGATCACGTAAAACAATGACATGGATTAGTTTTGTAACTTCATACGGACTTGTGTTAAAATTCTGACACTGTTATAGTGATCATAAACTTTTTGGGCATTTAGTGGCAAAACTTACATATCTGAGCACCTGCCACCGTTATTCAGTGGAGAAGGGAGGGTGAAGTTGGGAAATGGAAGCAGGCCAAAATTTGATAACACATAAAACCATTTCAAAAAGAACTGTTGCACACATGTGATGCATGATTTCCTAGTAAGTACTTAAATTTAAATAATGATTACTTGTGAAAAAGTAGGATACTGTTTTTAGTAATATCATCCAATTAATTGTTGGATTCACTATTTGCAAAGATCAAATAGCTGTATAATGAAACCTGTCCTAATTTACAGTAAGTTTAACACCAACTTAGTCCACAATGTATTTTTTCCCTTATTGATAAAGTGTTCTCAGGATGGTTTGAAGGACAAAGACATAGTACAATACAGAAAGGAGTTGGACACTACCCACCAATAATTAGCAACCTTCAAAGTTTCCAAAAGCAACACCTATAATCCAGACTGCATCAATAACTTCACATATATTGACAGCAGACAAGCCAGATAAACCAAGTTTAAAGAGGAGTTTTGCAAGCATATCTTTCCTCGAGTCCCCATGCTACTCCCATCATGTGCAAATGTTAAAAAGAAAATTCGCTGCTTTTGACGGAATCAATAAAAAGTTTTAATACCAACTTCTATCAGGGCAAGCAGAGTGAATATACCTGCTTTTTTAGCTGCACGTAACAAAAGCTCTTCTATCAGGTGCTGAGCAGGGTCGCCATCTGGAAACTTCTCCATGAAATTGTCAACAAAAGAAACCACTTCCTGGTTGCTCAAGTACTGATACAATCCATCAGATGACAGGACCAAAAACTGATCTCTGGGACACAGTTTATGGTGCCGAAGAGAAGGTGAACAGGAGATATAAGGAGCAGTTCCAATGTAGTCATTCCGAAACATTTCCAGTAAGGGATCATTCCACTTAGGCTGCAGAAACAGACATCTCAAAATGTTATTCAGACTAGCAACGCATATTAAAACAATGTCCAAGATATAAAATGAGTGATAGTATGCCGTTGGCATACATTACTACATAAGCGTGCATCAGGATGCTTCACATTTCCAGGTGTTCGTGGTGCAGTTAAGAAAAAAAAAAAAAACCCAATCTCAAAGTTTAAAGATTTCTAAATTTCCATCTTTTAGTCATTGCAACAATTCGAAACAAAGATTGGGAGTATCCAGTCAGGATGTTTTTGCCAATGGTGTTTTCAAGGGAGGGGGAGGAGAACAATGTTTCACAAAGGACAGAGAGAATAGTCGATTGGATATATTGCTCAATATGGAGAGGATGACAGCAGATAAGATGACAGATTAGTAGTGAAATTCGACAGATAGTACATGAAAACAGTACCCATTGACGTCAATCATGATCTGGAGTTCTCCTTTTTGCTCGCTTCATAAATACTCGGAAAGTGCCTCTCTCCAAAGGAAACTAAAGTTATAAAGTGACCTTAAACTGGACCATGCACAGTATGCCAAACAAATTTCTAACAACTCTCATCTTTATTCTGATGGACATGATTAGAGCACAGATAATAACTGCAAAATACAGAAGTTAAAAGCAAACCTGCTTAAGGAAACCAGCTCCAAATGCACGGGTAACTTTTAAACGACCTTTAACTCTATCATTGACAATGCAATTGTTGTCATCAGGGTGTTCATTCTTGATCCTAATGATTTCCTGACACAAGTCAGAAGAAAAGAATCCATTCACAAACTCCAAGGATAGGTTACAAAATCATAATTAGAATGCTTTTGAGTTTAGATAGTAGAAAAAGATAATCAAATGCTATTAAACAGAAACAGGATTAAAAAAAATGAAAGCAAAAAAAGCAGGAACAGGACAATGAATGCAACATCAAACAAGCAAATGAAATGAATATTATCCCATTTTAATACCTTAAACTGCATAAATCAGACTACCCCCCCCCCCCTTTTGTTGCGGGGGATGAGGGAGGGACTGAATCATGCGCTTATCCCATAAAAAGGGTCCAGGATAGGCAACTTCACAAAATAAATAACTGCATGCACAATAAACTTGCAAAAAGGATATTAAGAGAATGATATTGAGCAATGCAATTTGTAGATAAAATGGAAAAGTTGCCATCCAGTACCCAACATGCAAATGATATTAAGTGCATGCAGAGTATCATAATCTTGTCATCTCTTTTTTATTGCCCATAGTAGTCCCAAAACTATTATCTCTAAATAGACCAACTTCAAATGTTAAGATTCGTAATGTACTAAAAACACTAAAGGTAAGAATGGAATACTTCCACAGAAACTAGTAAATCATAAATTAGAGGTTTACTGTCATATAATTGATATCTCAGTCATATAGGAGAACAGGAAATTGAAAGGAGTACTGTCTCTCTATCTTGCAACAGGACTATGACTCAAAACATGAATAATAGTTTAAAAAGCCTGAAAGGTCCTCTGATATTGCATAGAGGGGGAAGGCCCCACAAAGAGATTGTATAATATTGCACAGAAAGAGAAAGGTCCATTCTTACCGTAAGTTTGCCCAATAACAGATATGAAGATAATGTATCATACTATCATCTAGACTGGACAAATTATACAGATATATGCTGTGTAAAACAGCGCAAAAACCGTTATTGCTGACTTTCTTGTAAAAGTATGGACACACAAAATAACACCAATGCATTGCTTACTGCAATCATAACTTGAAGATTTCAATCATAATAGTTAACATAGAGTATTACCCATGCATTGCCTACAGCAGCTATTGTACTTCACCAAGCCATTGAAAACAACAAAGAAAAGATGATATTTGCAAAGTTGACTCCTGTACCGAGAAGTAGAGGCCTTGCAGCATGCTAATCGGATAAGGAAGAGATTCATGACAAATTAAAAAATTAACCATAATTTGGTCTTCGCAATTTCTAACCACCTTTGATTTACATTCATGATATTTGGAAATAAAAAATAAGCAAGATAGTGATATTATTGCCTTATTTAAATCCATCCACAAGGTGAATTAATGTAGTCACCTTGTCCTCAATCAACAAGTCACTTTCACACCGACTCTAAATACAAACCAGGTGCTTATAGAAGTGGTGCATGGTGTATAGTATATACAGAGTTGCTTTCCAGTGGTTCATACAAATTGGAATTGAAAAATAGAGGACTCCTTGTTGACGCTATAAAATATAACAACCTCACTGCATGAGGCCCTAAATCACTATAACTAAAACATCAAAAACCAAAAAAATTGCTCATTTATCAGTTGTTCTTCTTCTTCAATTCAAACAAGATACATACTCTGAAGGACCCACCAGCAAAGCTACTACAAGCTAGAGATCTCATGTGATAATGGGCTAAAACGAAAAGGAAAGACAAGCTGTATTTGCAAGATCAAGTTAGAAAACATATTCTAGGACTTAATGTAATATTCCATAGTTCAGTATTAGTCAAACAGATCATCGGTGTTTAATAAAGTTGGCCACCAACTAATAGTCCAAACAAGGACAAGGAAACTAGCTGTCAGAAGCTGGCTCTATTTTCTTGTTTTCTTTTGCAATTGAATAATCTGAAGATGAGAGTGGATAAAAGGTAACACTGAAAGAGACAAAGGGTAACTTCCTGATCATCCATTCAGAAGCTTGAACTCAAGCAACCAAATCATCAATTCAGAACCCTTACCAATCAAATTGACTTGTTCTTACACTCAATTTACATTTGCAGTACTTAAAAACTCACAACCAAAAAACTTGCACCTTCCTGATACAGTCAATAATTTCTTCACAGGTACAACAGCCGCACAACAAACCTTACTACTCTCACAGAAAAGCTAATTGCCTCAGACATTCTGCTAGCAGTGTACATTAAACATCTGCCACGTTGATGGTTTATTATGCTCAGAGATACTGCTCTAAGCGCATTAAAACAAAATGGAACCTAAAATAGGAAGGCAGATTGAATCCTACTAGTCAGCAAAGATGAAATTCAGCTAAAGAAAAAAAGGGTACTGCCAATTCTTCTAGCTAGCACTACAAGTATAAACTAAATAATGTTTAGATTCAAGTATCCTAATCCCTGCCATAACAAACTATGCAAGCAACTGCCAGAGGAGCACAACTGAAAGAGATTGTTATTCACTGAGTGACAACAAAATAGCGATAAAAAGCTAATACATTAGTGAAGAGATTTAAAAAAAATTACAAACACTTACTTCCTGAATGCTAGTGCTGTGATCAGTGGACAACTGCAATGCCGTCAACTTCATAGCTTGAAAAGAAGCCTCATTTGCCACCTCAGTTTCTCTTTCAGTGGCATCTGCTGATTCATCAAATATACCTCCCTCCGAATTTGACCCACTGCCACCTGGAACTTTCAATTGTGCACTGGAGCTAACTTCATCAGGCTCATACTGTGCCACAATTGCACGACTGTCACCTACATTCATCACATATACATCCTCATCCCTCATCAACGCCACTAATAAACAAGAGCCCATCAGTGCAAGCTCTGGATACCGATCAAGAACCTTATCGGTCATATCCAAATATGCATGCTCAGTCACTTCAAGAGCCCTCGACATTGCCCTCAACACCAAGTCATGATCAACAGGTCCCACCTTCCGCATTCTCCCACTTCTACAACTAATCTGTTCTGCCACTCGATTCTCCTCTACTTCCACTTCCTGCTTCTCTTTTCCGGCCAAACCAAACCTCCAAGGAAACAAACTCCCACTCTCCTTGTGCTTAATCAACAATCCATGCTTCAATTTCGACAATAACAGTGATCTTCTACTGACTGCTGATCCAGCGTTGCTAACACTAATTGCATCATCAACTGAAAATGCAAATCTATCTGAACCCGAAAGATCAAGTCCGTCTTCCGGATCCTCTTCTGCCAGAAATTCCCATAATCTCCTCCTCCTAACCTGGATCTCCCCTGATTGGAAAGTCACCCTCTTAACTGATGGCCTACTAGTAGTCTCGTCTAAATTTGACTCACTTTCACCTTCTTCTATTTCCGTAACCCTCCCCACAGCTCTGCCCTCTACCAACTGATTCGAACTCAATGGGTCGTTCGAATCCTCCACAGAAGCTATATTTTCTGCAGTTAAAGTAACTTCTTGAGTACTACTACTAGTGTCTTCATTATCCCAAAACAAACCCTCTAACTCTTTATACATAGCTTTGTACAAATTACTCATCAAAAATTCAGGCGCATCAGGGCCGTTAAACCCATCATAAATCCCGACAAATAACCACCCCAGCTCCTCCGAAACAACCACGTGTACCCGATCCTCCCCCGCCTTCCCCAGAGCCCACTGCACATTGCTGTCACACGGCATCTCCGGCTCACCGGAGCCGCCGCCGGAGACATCCTTCCGGCCACCTACGAAGTTTCGCACGGGCACCACCCACGGTCGCTTTTTTTCTGGGAAGTTCCTGTAAAATGCCTTCCGAATCCCCGAAATGCCCTTCCTCCTCTTCTTTTTCACATACATACCCCCCAAGGGCGCCGAGAATGGAACTCTGTTACCTCCATCGGAGCCTCCTCCGGTACTATCCAACGGACCCGAGAGTGCCCCGCGCTCGATCGGACCGGACATGAAAAATGCCCGCTCCATCTGACCCGAAGCTTCTCCGGCTCCGCCACGTGGCACCGGCTGCAAAGGCAAAGCGCTGAAGGACGACGTACTCTCAAAACCATTAACAACACTCCCCTTGACGCCAGCACTAAAACCTAGAAGACTACTACTCCCCGCACCAGCACCAGCAGCGGCAGCGGACGTCGTCGTATTACTAATCTCAGTGGCAGTGGCATCGTCGTAAATATTGTCAAGCTGGAGGACAGTCCGAGGAGTGGAAGTGTTGGCACTGACGGAAGCCCCCGAAATCGTTCTAAAACCGGTCTCCGGCGGCAAACCAGCCGGTCTGGACTGCTTCGGAACCTGCTCGGCGTCGAACCGGAGGGACTGCGAAGGCGAAACGAAGCGATCGGAATGAGTAGGGGACAGAAAGCGGGCAGAAGACCGGACGTAACAGAATGAGTGACCTAGGGTTTCGTCGAGCGGTTCGGTGGCAGTAAACAGAACCTCCGGCTCACCCCGCCCGTCCACCGCCGGGTTGAAACATGGAAACAGCTGCGAAAATCCCCCTCCCATCACATTCGATTCATTTCCCTCCCCCCCTCACTCCCCCCACAACTCCTCCTGTATCTATCTATATATTTATCTACCTTTGAATGTATAGATATAGATATAGGGAGAGAGAGAGAAGCTGAGAAAGTAAGAAGCAAAGCCGAATTCTAGAGAGAGAAGCTTTTCTTTTGGTTTCGGCACAAATTTCTTTTCAGTTATATTAAAAGTTTTAAAAAAATTTTAAAAAAAATGTGTAGGGGAAAAACACGCAGTAGTGCGTGAGATTTTGTTGTTGGGGAGTGGAGTGAGTGAGGTAAGTCAAATATACTACTCCTAGAAAAATAGTTTAGTACTGACTGCTGCTGTTGTAGTACAAAGTTTGAAAGAGAGAATATGAGTATGAGAGAGACAAAGAGAGAGGGCTAGTGTGTGTTGTGCGTGTTTTTCTTTTCTTTTCTTTTCTTTTCTTTTTTTCGGCCTTTTTTTATTGGTTTTTTGGGTTTTTTAATTATTAATTAATGGGAGTGTAGAGAGAGAAAGAGAAAGGGAAAAGGGTGGATCGATGAAAGAGGAAAGAGGAAGACTTCTTGTTGTGTTGTTGTTCTGTCTTATTTTTGTAGAGAGAGAAAGTTTTGGGGATGTAGGGGAAGGACTTGGGGTGTACCATGGACTATCCAATCAATGAAAATGGCTGAGTTAGGAATGGATTTTTTTTTTTGAATGGATTTAAATACACATTTTAATACTTGTATGTAATTCGGCTTAATACCAATTTGTGTGAGATCTGATTATCAATTATCGATCAAACTATTCATCGCTAAAAGTTGAAATTTCTTCGTACTTCAACTAAATGAGTAGTGTTAAACGTGTACCATTACATACTATTCAAACTTGTTAAAGTAAAAATATTTTAAATATAAGCAAGAAATTTTTGAATAAAAGCATCTTATGTAATCAATTTCAACGATTGATTAGACTTAACGACACCTTGCCATGGAGTCAATTAAAGTCAAAAACCTTTTAAAGCATAGTTTGGTCTTGAAGCTTGCTTGAAGTAATTTTTGGATTCAAAGTTATTTAAGTCAAATTCAAACAGAGTTTATCAAATTAAATCAATGATTTTTACGTGTAACTATCAAATTAAATTTTCATTGATTTGAGTTCAAGCTAACCTCAACAAACAAATTATGAAAATAATTAACTTAGAAACTTGATTTTATCACGATAGTAATTGCATTTCAGTTGATTTTTATTAGATTGATCTGGAATTGGATACTAAAATTTGTTTCCTTCATCTTTTGCGAGTAAATAGAAATGTACGTTGGACGTTCCAATTGGAGGGCTGCGATGGTCCATGAGAAACCGGAAGCAGAGAACAAGAGATTCCACATATTTGGCAGTTACGTGGGGGGCGATGACCTGGCAAATTTGAAATGTTGGGAGAAGAAAGGGGAGGGAGACGCGCCAGGCGCCAGTAGGGAGGGTGCGGGGCATTTTTAAGAATGGACGAAAATGGGGTTGGAGGAATGACGGAAGAGGACACATTAATTGTGCGAAGCTTTAAGGAAAGCGGAGTAGGGTCAACGTGAAGGATAGAGGGTAAATTTTGTCTTTATGAGGTGGTTTTGTCGTTTTAGTTGTTTATAGGTGTAATGGGAACTGACTATTTGTGTAAAAGCCCAAAGGTCAAGCCCATGTTTTCTGAGGTCGCTGCTGTCTGTGACCGTCACCTATATGCGATATTGAAAGCTAAAAATTCACTGTTGTGGTCTTCGTTTGTTGGACGGTTCTACCCTTGGTTTGTCTTTTGACTATAATATGTACCTGCATGATTAGTTTCACATTTTAGGATGACAGCGAAAGCCCTCCCATGTTTTGGAATCCTAAAAATGTTTGTCTTATGCAATTCTATGAAACTAGAATGCGCATATACCAATTGTTGTTCATATTGTCATCTTGCATTGTGGTTATGGAGCAGCACTTTTTGTTTTGAAAAAGTTAGAAGTTGTAATTCGTCTTTAGAATCTTATCGACTCTTTTTTTCTTTTGATGGTTTATATATATATATATATATATATATATATATATATGTGGGAAGTTTATTAATTCAAAATATTCTATTTATAATTTTTTCCAACTTACTATTTAATCCAACCCTTCTCCTATTTCCTCTTTAGATGATTATATCATGCAATTCTTTATTAATTTATACATAAAAGAGGGCTTACAGTTACATAGATGTTATTTTCGGAGAAATAAGTATACAAATAAGACCCTTTTTTCTTAATGTTGTCAAATAAATTATTGGCCGAATTGTAATTGGCATTCTTAAACGAAAGGATACGTGACTTCTAAGAAAGAATTATCAATTCGACTTTTAGCATTGTAAAAAGGGAAAGCATTGAATTGTTTCCAAAACTCAATGAAAACTGTTATAAATTACATAGAAATGGAAGTGTCTAATTAATAGTCATAGAACGTTTAAATAGACACGTATTAAAACATATCTTGACTGATAATGACAATATATGTATACTACACTTTGCATAAATAAAGAACAAGTGGACAAGACAAAATGCACAAAACGAGAATAAGTCCAAAAGTTAGACTATTTAACAAAGTTTCAACAAGAAACTAGTTTAGTAAGAAATAAATATGAATGGAAAAAGGGAGTTGAGCTTGTATGTTGTCAAAAGCAACGAAATTTAATGCTTTTCCCTTACAATACGCAACATGAATAACAAAATGTTTAGTCGTTTACAGAAAATGGAAGTTTTTTGAGATCTCTTGAAAGTTAAGATACAAACAAAAGTCTCGGTATCCATTCTAAGCAAAAAATGGAACATAACAAATTAAAAAAAAATAATAATGATCTAGAAGGGCAATTACGTCATTAAAACCGGAATCACCCTTATTGGGCCATGACGAAAAGTACATCCATAGGTTTGACTTGACAGAGGCCCAAAATTTGCGTAAACATAAATAGGGATTATTATATATCGCCATCCCCCTTCCCCGTCAGGCATCTAACCCTGCTCCTCACGGATCCTGGTCGGGTATCTTTCAGGCCACGCTGTGCCTAAAATGCATCAGAATTTCAACAGGAATTCAACGGCCTAGATTGCATCAATTACAATCACATAAAAATTAATCCACATTTTACAAGAATCGTCCCTATCGTATTCTAATAGTCAAAGGGCACAACTTTTCTTCTTCTTCTTTTTTTCCTCTCTCTCTCTTTCTCTATTCTTCACTCCCTCGTTTCCATCAATCAACTAAAATATTCTTCCTTATGAATTAATAACATATCCAATTATTAGAAGATAAGAGTAACTAGTTAGGATGTTTGGTTGAGCAAGAAAATTGTTTGCAGCTAGTAATATTTTAATTTTGTGAAGTCCCACCTTGGACTTTTGTGGACATGCTAGAAAAACACTCCATTATCCTAATTGGACAAAAATTAACACGTAATAATATACATATTAGTTTTGCTATTGAAACATCACTTCCTTGAAACAACATAGTAGATGATAATGAAACTTTTATGTGACTTAGATTGAAGTAGCTTCTAGGACTGCACTTTTTATTAGTATTATGGTGATTGTGATTACCTATTTAAATCAAGTACATATTGCCAAGTAAAACATTCTAAAATGACATGATTACCCTCTAACGTAGTGATTGTTTCTATCTTTTTCTTACCGAAAAAAAGATAAAAAAAAGACTGAATAGTCAAGATGAAGTAATGAAAAGTGAATAGTTTATTGAGGGTATTCATAATCTAATTCAGCTGGTAGATATATTAACTTAGTAAAATATGAATTCCCTAGTGCGATTTTCGAGTCTTTTTTTCCTCTAAGTTTTTTTTTCTAAAACTAAACTTTGTTTGTAAAGCAATTTTTCAAAAAAAAAAGATTACGTTTTCCCTAAACACATTTTCCAATCACTTTTCTATCTTATATATATCAAATCGCTACAGTAATTTTTCTACAAAAAAATTCAGAAATTTTTTTGGAGGAAAGATCAAATGACTATTTCTATTTGTTTTCTTACCAAAGAAAAGATAAAAAAAAACTAAATAATCTAGATAAAATCTCCAAAAGTGACTAGTTATTTATTAAGGGTAGTATTTAGAATCTAACTCAGCCAGTAGACATATTTTGGAGGAAAGATCAAATGAGGCCTAAATTGTTTAGGTTAAAAATTCAAGAGGGCAAAAAAAAAAAAAAAAAGGCAGCAAAAGCAAATGGTAGGTGGTGGGGTAAGGGTATCGAGGGGCAAGGGAATTTTGCATGTGAAGGCGGGAAGTGATGAAGCTTTCATCAAAGGCTTTCTGAGAAGTCAAAGAGTTTGTTGGCAGCGCGAAATCTTGGAGGGTAAAGGACAAGGGCATGTTTGGTGTCACGCGGTACGTGTGAACGGTGAATGACAAAAAATTGAAAACTGAAAGCTCCTGTAGCCCTCAATTGGAATTTACCTTACTATTCTTGGCTTATTGATTGGAATATTGGAGGAGATTTTTGCCAGCTTTTTAGCATTAGATGCTGTAAGAATCTAAGGGCACGAGACTTTTGAGAGTCAAATTTTCTGGAGACCAGTTTTCTTTATGTTCTTTTCAATGTCAATTCTGAACTTTCATATACATATACATGCATAAATTTATATATATATTATACTCGTGAAAGTGATAGAGCATATTCTAACGATTCATATTGAATAATTAGCACAATTTTATTTTGTATTTTACATGTTTGACAACTCATATGAAAATAGGCACTAAATCGTAAAAATATTTAATTGCAAAATTACCATCGGGGGATTAGCGTTCGAGTTTTGATAATTGTGTTTTTCGAATGGTATTAAGTTTTATAAAATGGTACTAACGATGGTAAAAGGTTTACAATGAAAAATTGGAGAATTTTTGGACGGTGTGGAGTTGCATGATTAGTTTATATTTGTTGTATAAATAATCGTAAATATTGAGATTTGTGATTTTTTTTATTTTTTATTTGTCAATAACTTCGAACCACTTTGCCCATTTCAATAATGATACAATAGAACGTATGCAAAATTTACAACTATGTGTTGTTAACACATAATGTGGTCATGCCTTGTATATTGGAGAATTGATCAAGTTGAGGAATTTAACCTTTAGGAGATTTATATAAGCCTAAGGATTTTTGCACTTTAATTTGTTATAAAGTATGCATGTTTGACGTTATTTAATTGCATGAAAATGCAGCGCCTCTCACCAGTGAACCTTGAGGTCACAAGTTCGAGTCTCCGCTCCGCTGGATTCCTCGGCACACTTAACGTGTTCGGGCCGGGTTGGGACGCCGGGCCCAGGCCGCAGGGGATTAGTCGGGCCCCGTAAGGATTGACCCGGACACCCCTGTGTCGAAAAAAAAAAAAAATTGCATGAAAATCGGAGAATGTACAAGGAAATTGAGTATACTTTAGCTCATTCAATTTTCATTGACTAATCTTCAATTTTACACAAATTCCACGACCACAAATTGTTAAGGTATGTAGCTAAAGTAGTCGATCTTCTTAAACAAATACAAAGAAAATTAACGTAGTTTAACTAAATAAAATATTATCGCTCGAAAAAAAATATTAGTACTACCATACAAAAAGTTTGAGCAGATGTCGATAAAAGTTCAGCATTTTCCGTTAAAGAATCTAATGGAGTTTGGTTCGATTTCACCTATAATTGCATGATCACATTGAATCAATTAAACGTGTTTCCAACTCAAATTATGAGAACTCATGAGTTAATGATGTACCCAGATTTCTCAGAGTAAATAAAAAGAAAAGTGTGCCCATGTGAGATTACCAAAAAAATCAACTTAGTTCGGCTCTTTTGAGAAATCAAGGCAGCAAGATTAGAATAATATGTTGTACTCAGTAATAATGTGGTAGTAATGGTGGGAGCGAGTTGATTAGGTTTAGAATATCACAAGTTCTGATGTAGTTGGAAAACGGGCCCATAATTCAATGAGTTGGTCAACGAACAGATGAGATCCCTGGGACCATCAATCCAATTATATATTAGTCTACTATTTATCTGTGTGAAAATGGGACGTCTTCTTTGAAGTTTGAAATGATCTCATCTTTGTCGGGCTTCACATCTCTTTTATTAACCTTTCCAACCATTCCTTGGCAGTACCGTCTGTAGTACATTTGATTAATGGATTTAGGGTTGATTTACGAATTAAACTACTTATACTCAAATAGAATTCGATTTGATTTGCTAACTAATTAAATCAAAACTGAATATAATTTTATAATCGTTGACTTTCAAACTTGATAAAAAGTTCGTTCAAACGTGGTTCGATAATAAATAAATCAAATTTGAACAAAATTTTAAGGATTAATCTTTATACATTGATAGCGTATACATCATCACTATTCGATGCATAACAAATCATCTGAATTTAAATTTAATTTTGCTCATGTGTTATACATCAAATTATAATAATATATACATTGTCAATGTAGATTTATATAAATTTCAAGTTCATTAAAATAATTAAACAAGATTGAACATTAAAATATTTGGTTTGATTAAATTCGTTTACGCCCCTAAGTGAATTCGTATCATCTTTAGCCAAAAAATCTCCATTCTTGTCATAATATCTTTATTCACAAACACAAACACACATATATGAAAATGAAATTAAAAAAGTGACATTCAAAGTTTTCAAAAGCGTGTTTTTGAAAATAACATGGCTAAAGAAATAAAAGTTTCTTTCTATTCTTGCTTTTAACTGATTAATCTCAATATTCAAGAATTGAATATTGACTCAATATACTTGATAAATCTCTCTCTCTCTCTCTCTCTCTCTCTCTCTCTCTCTCTCTCTCTTTTGGTTTATTTTCCTTGTTGATAAAGAAACCCTTCTTGGTAAGAAGTGCCTTTGCTACCTTAAAAATAATAAAGAAAAAACCCCATAAAAATGAAGAAAGAAAGTGTGATTGGTGCATTTCTATTGTCAATATCTGCAAAAGCAAATAATTTATTGTCCTCTCCGATAATTATAGAGTTTGTGTACCCGAGCAGCTCTAAAAGCACACCCATTGAGTATTGACTTAGTGTTAATGGTCATCATTTAAAACCTAACACAGAAAGATTGCTAGTGAAGTAAGCGTTTACTTTTTCTCCCATAATCCAAGCAATGGATGGTGGATTTTTTCTCTCACTCGTTTTTTAATCCGCGGGTTCCCCTTTATTCTGGAAATGGTTTTAGTTTTCAACGATTAAGGTAATACTTAGTCAATTACTCGTAAAGCTAGGACCCAAGATTAAGAGGGGTCAAATATTTTGGTGTACAATTCATTACAACCAAAAGTAAAATATTTTTTTATATGTAATTATGGATAACCAATATGACCGTCCTGTCAATCTTTTTATAATTGTAACGAGTGTTGGAAGAATAAAAGTCTTAAAACACCCACATGAAAATTATTTTTTGTACACTGGACTACTATTTTAATTGAAAAATGAATTGACCAAGCTTTTAGGTTCATCTTTTATGTAACAAAAGTTTTCAAAATCTCTTTTGCTTTGAAGTAGTACTTGGCTTTCATTTCAAATGTGCTGTCATTTTTGAAGTAGGTGACGATGATTTTAAACTTCAAGAATTTGGGGAGGGAGGGGTCAATGTCAAAATAATTTAAAATTTTAGGGGTTGCTGTTATAGAAAAAGACTAAAAACCTAAAAATGGTTTAAGCCAATTTAAAATAAAATTCTCAATGTTTTGGGGAAGAGCAATTGCCACGCTTACTTTAACGTAGAGCTTAGCCACTGGTTATACTAGACTTACCTAGGAAAAAATAGGTCATATTATGCTTTTTATTTTTCTTTTTTTCTTTGTGTAAGCGGAGGGTTTCGAACTCAAGATCTCTGAACTACATTTCCTCCTCCTATACCATCCAATACATCCCTTCCCCCATATAATGCTTATTATCAACAAAGAGAAATAGAACAACTATAGCTGTTATAATCATATTTTACTTTAATTTCTCTAAATTCAATAATACTGTCGCTCTAAATGAAGTTCTAAGCACTTCGGCATTCCCTTTTGCTTAATGAACTAATACAAAAACCTATGACATACTAGAATTTTGCTCGTGTCTCTGTCTAGTCTTTTTTATTTATTGCGAATTTATACAAATATAAATAATTTAAATATATAAATTAAAAACACTCCTACATGTTCATCTATATTAACTTTAAAAAATTACTAATTTTAAATGTTCAGTTAATTACCAATTTTTAAAAATTTATCTACATACTTTCACTATAATATGATAGTATACATCATATCATGTACCCCATATCAAAAACTTGGTAGATATTCTTTTTTTTACAAATATTATTTTAGATAATTTAAATTTTATAATGACCACAAACATAGAACTATATATTCATATTTAATTAAGTAGAAAAAATCTAGCAATTCATTTTTCTTCATCAATAAATATTCAGTTTCAAAAAATATTGGTAAACATATTGGTGTAACAATTAATTATCTTTCTTATACTAAGTTAATTCAAAATTAAGGAAAGAAATGATGGACAATTTAAATACTAATTAAATGTATGGTGGTGAAAGGAAGTAATTTGGGATATGTAAGATTTTAATAATTGTGATTTGAAAAAAGGTTTTACTATATTTCTATATGTAATAATTTGATAGAAAGCAGAATCATTATGATAAGATAAGATTAGTTGCTTTTTAAAATAATATCATTAAGATAAGATTAGTTATATTTTAAAATTAGAGATAATTTTTAAATATATAATGTAATCCAATTAGGAACAACTTGTTATATAATGTGGGTAAAATCTTGGTGATCCACAGCCTGTTAATTCTTTTCAATTAGGCATGCCACGTAGGAACAACTCTGATTAAAATAACTATTTTCATATATATATTCTAAGAAACAAAATTACCTATCTTTACATTCACCGTTAACTTTTCTTTTGTTTATTCAATTCGCTAAGCTTTTCCTATTCTTATATTAATGTTAAATGTTGTACTACAAACAATGAAGCAAATCCTATGACTAATGATTTTATAAGTGCAGCGTAAGTATGAATCATCTAGTAGTCCCTAAATAAAGTACTAGCTTTTGTGGCTTGAAGTTGTCTATCTCTTCTGAACTTGTCTATTGTTCTTTAGGCCAAAATTTTACAACTTTAAATAATATTGAAGTTTTTATATTTTTAAAAAATTATGACTTGATAATCAAAAGTGTAAAGGTCTCCATAAATATAATGCAAACATGTTTATTAATAAATATAATAAAGTTGGCATTTAAATCGTTAGAGAATCTTGGCTATAGTCTGTAGATGCGCATGTCTTTTTAAACAATAATGAGTAAGAATAATGGATTCCTTGGACTTTCTTTAATTTTAAATTCTCCTTTTATAGTACTTAATACAGAAATTTTTCTGTTTAAACTGACCGTTCAATAAATTTTGAATGGGAATAACATTTGCATTGTATTGACAATATTAGATAAACAACAAGTACATTTTTCTTTTATCTGCCTTTCAACTCTTTAACTTTATTTTGGCTTTTTGATTCAAATTATGAAGTAAAAGTTTTATCTATCCACAGGAAAAAGGTAAAGTTGCAAGGCAGAAAATGTTCAAGAGCACCACATACTGCCTATGTTAAAAAAGGTAATTTTTTAAAAATCATTTCTTGATTTTTTAATCATGCAGGTTTTCATCTTAGCTGATCTTATTGTTAAAATAACCATCATTTTCTCGCAATCTTTTTGGATTTGAATTATGGAAGATTTTGTCCCAAAGATAACTACGTTAATAATAGATTAAGAGCATGAGTATTCAGCTAATTACTCAATTAGCCTAATGGGTAGATGAGTGATTACATAGAAGATAAGGGTTCGTAGTATTATAACAAAGAAAAAAGATCAGACTATGTGATCTCAGTAAGTTGTGGTATTTAAACAAAACAAAATAGTAGTATGAGAAGGGTTCAAGTGAAAATGTGTAAATAATTTCAACTTTTCTCTTCATATTCTCATAAAATACCAGGTGACCAACAATTTTCATGCAAATTAATTACAGAGGACAAATGTTTCATTAAATATAGCAAAGTCAGCACCACCGAAAAAAGGTTTTACTGAAATTAAGTTGGTGCCGGTGGCAAAAGCGTCCATCTCCTGCTCATCCCCCCTCCCCCAAACATCTTTTTTTTTAATATGCAAGTTAACATATTACTACAAAATTAAAAGCTAGATGTTGTTGGCACTCCTTAAAAAGTCTCTAACACTCCATCTTTCCTGTATGCTTTTAAAGGGAAGATGGAGTGATAAAGGCTTTTTAAGAAGTGTTAATATCATTTTCTAATTAAAAATGCATGCATCTATATATGTTTCATAAGATCTTTTTTTTTTTGGGTTTTCTTTAAGGGCACCTGATAAAAAGTAGGTTCCATTCCCTTTTTTTTCTTTCTTTTCTCATGAGAGGGTATTTTTTTTTTTTTTTCAAAAAAGTGTACACAATTATATTTAGGGGTGATGTCTAATGATTTTGGATTTTAATCTAGTTGATCGGATATGGGTTTGCCTAAATTTATTTAATTAGTGTGTGTATATATATATATATATATATATATATATATATATATATATATATATATATATATATATAGACACACACATAGACATATGTGTGTGTGTGTGTGTTTGTGCAGTTTTTGAGGTATGATACATCTACTTCGAATTAGTTGGGCGAATTCAAAACAATGAAAACTCCCAACAAATCTTAATAACTACGAAAAAGTTATAATGCTCCTGGAGGAGTAGTTCATGAAGACTACTCAGAGTGGAGTGGATGTTGTTGAGGGACGAGGGTTGAGTAGGTGAGCTTGGGGTCCAGTGCATTTTCCATGAGAAAATGAGAAGAATTCTTGATATATACGTGTTGACTATTACTACAATATGTATTTTGTTACGTGCCGTCGAGGACCGGCAATGCAACTACCACTGATGCTGATTATCCATGTCTTCACAGCCCTACCTTTCTACTTTTCTTTTAGTTCTTTTCAAACGCAAAATTATCTTCTTCATTTGATATTGTTTTGTTTTACTTTAATGCATCCACATCTGATTGACTTGGCATTGACCAATTCGGCTTTTCCACACAGGCGTTTGGACTATTTGATTGTATTTTTTATTCATTCATTGTAACGCTTTATAATAGCACGATTTTACGTGAGATAAAAGGTGATTGAAAAAGTGATCAATCAGTCGGTTAGTCTGATTATTCGGCTAATTACTTTTTTTGTGTCGTGATTCCTTCCTGCATTTGATAATTTTTACCCTTTTAATCTTTTTCACCCTCTGTTATCCTCCATAGTAGTAGCTTTCTACCTCTTATCTGTGCTTGTTGGATGTACAGCTTAGTGGTTGCTTAGGAGTTTTCTCGAGTCATTTTCTTTTTGTGTTGACATCTTTCCATTATTAGTTGGAATATCTTATTCTTTGGAAGACATGCAAGAAGTCTCTGGCATTAATTAAGCATAAGAAAGTAGTTGAATGTTGATGAAATTGTGGGATGGGATGGATTACCTAGTAAAGATTTTGTGGAGTCATTTAGAATCATCATTATGTGTAAGGTCAACTACCTAATCCCTCATCCATTTTCATTAGTACTCCTTGTTTCTTTAAAATTTGAAACACTGTTGAGTTTCTCTAACTTGGCCTTTTTTTTCAAACTGAGCACAAGAAAGAAGAATATGCAGCTACAATGGAAAATTCAAGACATTAGGAAGGTACTTCTTGATTGTCAAACTCATTGCCTTGCCCAGAAGGAATTTTGACTTCTTGAATTCTTTGATGGTATAGAAGATTTTTGAAAATCTATCATAAAGACTTTTCTTGCCCTGAAAAATACGTCTAGATTAAAGCATCTGATTCTTTCTCAATCCCACCCTCCCTTGAAAAGCAAAAAAGTGGTAAAATACTGAAAATATCAAGGACGAAATTTGAAAGGGAATTAGCGCAACCATTTGCACTTACCATTTAGTTTTACAAAAAGAGAAATCTTTGAGAGAGGAAGTCTCCCTCCATTTTTGTTTCAAAATCGCCCAAAAAAAAAAAAGGGAAGAAGAGGAAAAGAAGGTGCTAGGCTGCTAGCATCCATGGCGGCTCATATCAAGGCCATTGATGCCTACTTTTCATGTCTAATAATTGAAAAACTTCTAATTTCTTCCAAAAAAAAATTTTTTTTTTTTGAAGCCACGTCTCAATCACTTTGAAATAAAGAACATTGAATTTCTTGTTGGAACAATTCGAGAACCTATAACATGTCGCCCTCCAAGTCTCCAAAAGAAAGTGTATTTTATGCAAAAGTCTTTCCTTAGCATTCACTATACACTAAGTTTTAAATTCATATCACTTCTAGAGTGTGTCTAACGTTTACGACAATTGGGAACCCTTTTTTCAAATCAACAACTAGATATACCTCAACTAATTGAAAGTTGAAACACGCAAAGTAAGTGGTAATTAGTTTCTTAATTGTCTTTGTCATTCACAAGCCTCATCTAATTAGTGGCATTTTTTTCTATGATTAGCAACACTTAATACACTATTAATCTGCCTTAGCAAGATTTAAGTGATATTTTGTTTGTATACAACTGATCATGTGCTAATAAACAAATAAAAGCTCAAAAGTTTGTGATCGATTAAGGGTTTCTTTTTTCTTCTTTCTTTGTGTATGTATACATGCAAGGACAAGCTTCACCTAAGGTTTTAGGAGCTAAAAGTTGTCAATGTCCAATATGAATGAAACCCTTGTGAAATTTTCAATTAACAAAAGACAAATGCCTTCAAGAACCTAGTTTCTAGAGGATAAGAACCTAGTTTAAAAAATGGTTTTGAATCTTAGCTAATTAACTGCTACACGCCTTCAAGAAGATAATAAGACACAAATATTAGTTAGTTGTCTACAATTGTAAAAATCGCACCTAACTTGTATCCTATGTTGATTTACTTGTTCTGCTGACAATAGTTCCATTATCCTTAGAGAGCTTCCAAATGTGCAACTGTTTGGATGTTTGTTTTGTAAGGCGTTTATAGATACCTTTTACTGTAGTGCCTTTATTAATTGATAGACCTGTTTGTGAAAGAAAAAAGGGGTTAAGAAACATGTTTGAAATTTTTTTAAAAAATATGTTTTCGAAAAATAGTGAGTAACAAACAAAGCTATAGCTTAAAATTATGTTATTTGTATATGCAAATATGTAATGAACTCTTGTGACCCTTTTTTTGCCTGGAAGAATGTGAAGGTATTGGGTAGTTTACGAAATTTGTAAAAGCAGGTGGTCAAGGGATGATTTGATCTATCCTTTTCCTTTGCTTGTATCCATGGAAAAGTACCTGAGGACGATTTTCTTGTCACGGCCCTCTGCCATGAGCTATCAGTGTTCATCACAGTACTAAAATGGCGTGTCCAGCGAAAGACTTTCTCTTTTTCTTTCTTTTTTGGATCAGCAGAATGGCCCAGAGAAAAGCTTTTGTTTTGATTCCTTTATTCAGAAAATATTTCTCTGTTCACTCAGAGCCTGTTTAGATTGCATTTTTTTGGAGAATTTTCGGGGGAAAAAAATTACTGCAACGCTTTTTAAAGATATAATATACGCGAGATGAAGAGATGATTAAAAATTACATAGAAAAGATATTCATGAAAAACGTAAAAAGTTTTCTCCAACAAATCACAATCCAAAGAAAGTCTGATTCTAGCGTACAAAATGACAAGAAGACTTGCTAACTGTAATTCAACTAAAAAGAAAAAAGGAAACAAAAAGCACAAATCAATGGTCTTTACATGTTTACCAACGGAACAAATTATTCGGGTGGCCACTGAACTTTTGGAATCGGTGAGTTTTAGTCAATGAGCTATCTAAAATTTTGATTCTGAGTGGTCAACTCGTTAGATTTTATTGCTAACTATGCCCTTTTATTTTGTCTCGTGAATTGTGTGAATATTCAGATCTATCATATTTAATGATGAAATCTAACGAAATGGCCTGAAATCTAAATTTTAGATGATTCAATGGTCAAAATCAAACATTTAATAGTTCAATAATCAAAACACGACGATTCCAAAAGTTTGGTTGCCATCGAGATAATTTGCTCATACTGACACTAGTGCCTTTGTTTCTTTTGTAGATTTTTTCTAATGAGTGGGTTCTAGCAGTCTTAGGTAATGCTTGGACCATTGATTGATGAATGTCCGTTGAACAAATCCACAAAAAAAAGACAAGGAAGGAAGTCATGTGACATGATTTTATATTTGACTTTATGGTCTTTAAGAGGATTTAAAACAAGGTGGTGCCTCAGGAAAATAAATTTCATGCATGAGAAAAGTATATGATGTCCTTCTTCTGTATCAATCATCTTGGGCAAAAAAATAATTGGATGGCCATGGGCTCCTAGCCTTTTAGTACCAATTGTTGAGCTTTAAAGAAGAAGAAGTCCAGAGTATAAGCATTACCAAGACATGACAGAACAGCACTAGAAAGCAGAGCAGTGTCTATGCCTATTTGTCCTAAAGCCCATTGAGCCAAGAGTCACAACCAGGCTTCCTGAGCACTTTATTTCTTCTTTTCTTCTTCTTGCATTGGGTCAATGACCCAAGAGTGAAATTGAGAACATATAGAAATTCTTAACATAAGGGTGATGTCAAATTTTACAATATATTATGAAACTAAACAATGTGTATACATTAACAAATTCAGAGGCAAGCAATTGAAATTTGAAAAGAATCTTGAATGATGAATCATCTCATATTACACATTTTCATTATAAAGTATGTGTCTCTGGCGTTGTTTAATTGTATTGAATTGCATTTTTTTGGACTTTTTGTAAAAAAATAATTGTAACGATTTAATATATATGAAGTAAAAAGATTATTGAAAAATGTGCCCGCAGAAAAAGAAGCAATTTTTCTTTGGAAAATTGCAATACAAACATAGCTTTGATTTTCCAGCTCTACATCTTTATTTGGACTGTGCTATAATTGAGAATTGAGACAAAAATGTTCAAGGTGTACCATGACAGAAATTGTTGTCTAAAAGCTTATGCAATTAAATCAGTAAGCTAATGATTGTGAGCATTTACCTGTCAAACTGGAGAAACAAGAAAAAGGAAGCCAAAAAAAAAAAAGGGAGGGCACGCTTTACCTCACTCATCTTTCTTATGATCTTATATTTGACACAAATTCCATGACCACAAAATCTTAAGACATTTAGTTTAGCAAGTCGATCTTCTTAAAAAAAAAAGGGTGCATTGTGGTAGAAACAATGCTAATCAAAAGGCTAAACAGATGCAAACAAAGTTTAGCTCTTTGGGGGTAAAGAAACTAGCGGAGAGATAAGCCATCTGGATTTAAGAGCAAATTTCACCACCAAAGTAGCTTTATCTTTAGTCAGCACAAAAAATTGATTTGCAGTTTTTCAATTAGAGATAAGCTAAGGATTAGCATGTTTCCTGTACAGTTATCTTACATATATCTTGATGGCACAAAATTTGATACTGCCGACTACATCTCACTCAAAATTGACCAGCTCGAATGTCTCTGTCTAGGCGCTCAGCATTAAGCGTCCCCGGAATTTCCCTGAAATCTTCATTGAAGATGGAATATGCACTGCAGAAGTGAAGGATCATTAGAGACTAAAAACCCTGTACAACTCCAGACCTGTATGATTAGATGATAAAGGGAAATCATAGAAGCAACAGACTACTTGAACACACAAAGATGCAAGAAGATATAGAATCTCTCAGCATACTGCATAGGATGCAACATGAAAAGAAAGGGAAGCAAAAGAAAGGACACAGTAACTTTGCCAAGCGGCCAATTCCCAAAGTTGGCACATTTGAGCTGTTGATTGATGATTTATTGGTTTGATACCTATCTAATTGCTGAGACATAGAGGATCAATGGGAAATCAAATGTTGGGTGGCCTTAGTACACCCACTTCCACCAAATAAAAATTTAAAGAAAAAAGGTAATAGCCACAGCAGAAAGTGCAAATCAGGGCATAGATGAGAAAATTTAAGGTCATGTGCATGAATTGCAACCTCATGAATGTTTTTATTTGCTTCATGTTTTAAAATAGATTTTTTTTTGGGTTGTGGGAGTGGGAGGCACATCTATGTCGCATAAGAATAATGTCTGTTACCATCAAGGATAAACAACATTTGAAATAATATAGAGCGCACACCCTGCATAAAAGTAGAAACTTCTTTTATACAACTCTGAGGACTAATCCAATTTTCGTAAAGCTATTGCTCAATCTACCTACAGTTGCTTTCCTTGATATGGATTTTCTTAATGCTTTTCCTTATTTTACTTGATTTCCCATGTCGTTATTCAAAAGATCCAATCTGCCTACAGAAACATAGGAGCTTCTAACGGATCCAAAAATAGCAAATGCAATGACACTCAAAAGTTTACATTCCAACATAGTTGAGATTGCAGTTGACACATTGCGCAAGCTTTGTTTCACTTTGCTGTTCCAAGTAGAATATTTACCTCATTATAAGTAAGATACATAAAAAAATTTTATGCACCAGGAAAATATCAGAACAACTAATAATAGTCAATGTTTCAAGAACATACCTGACATCACCAGGTTGTCGCTGTCCAAGATTGTAGAAGATAATAGCAAACCCTGTTGCAAGTACCTAAAATATAACAGCAATAGGTAAGGTAAAATATGATGATTATAAACTCTTTTCAAAAAAGATTACATGGAGAAAGTGCTTTATCCAATTTGGTTGACATGATGAGACATTTGTGAAAACTTACCAACAATGTGCTTCCACAGGAGTAAGTTTCAGAAAAGAAAGTACCAAAAGAGCACTCTATGCTGAATTGGTTTATCTGCTACCCATTAGGTATTTTAACCAAACCAAAATCTGACTAGTCTTGTTGCCTGGATAATTATGGCTATCTTGACTATAACTTTAATCTTTTGACCTTCAGATGCCGACAAATTCATCATTTTCATGAAACAAGAATGCCATGCACATGACTAGTTCTTCATACAGGTTATCACAGTCACAGTAAATTTCAATCTTATAGGATATAAAAGAAACCAGAAATCTAAAACAAATGAAAAGAGAAGCAGAGAACAACACTTACATATAAAGGGCCAAGATCCAATTTTTGGGCAACAGGTGCCAGAATAAACCATAAAACAATTAGAATCCACATCTTTACACTAAGCGAGACCATTGCCATCAAAAGGATATCTACATAGGTTAAAGCAGAATCAGAACAGATGATCAGGACTTTGCCATCTTACTCCCTATAAAAAAAGGACTGTAAAATCAAATGCTCACCGGGTAACTTCAACTTCTCACGTAATGCAATGAAAAGTCTCCTTTTCCACCCAGTAATTGATTGTGGAAGTTGAAACCTCTAAAATGTAGAAATAAGAAGAAATGAGATGAAACAGAGCACAATGAAACTGACAACAACAGTGCAAACACCCCACAGACAAATAAAGAAAGAAGCAAGACAAATTTAAAAATAGAAGGAAAAAATATGCCTGTATATATTAGTAAAAGATTTATACCAACCAGTTCATGATCATCGTTATCATCCAAACCATCATCTGCATGCTTTGGAGGTGGCTTTGGTTTAGTAGCAACTATTAAGGAATCTGAAAAGTGAAGAATGCCACTTGTAATAAGTAGAGTGAGACATGTCCAAAAAGAAAATTCCAGAAAACCTCAACTACGAAACCAAAGTTCTCATGCTAGAAAAAAACATGACAAAAGAGAAATTGAATATTTGAAACGAACATCATTCTTCATGGCCTAACTTCTATTGTCCACATCTTTGTTAGGAGTATCCAGAATAACATCCATTGTCCCCAAATGAAACACATGGACTCTAGATGTTACAACTCTTTGATTACTTTAGACAAACTGATTTACAATATTATTCATGGTAGGATAAAAGATTAGAAAATGTAGCATTTCTTTATATTTTAGCATTTTCCCAAATTGGAAAAAGATCCTTTTCCAAAGTAGACAAACAGATTTAACATTAAGAACTTTTATCTTTTACTATTTTTCTTTGTTGGTTTTTGCATGCTAGACATTGAGCTTTTTCCTTCGCTTTTAAGAGAGCTCCACTAGCACAAAATCAAAATTGTGCTACTAGGAATATTAACATCCACCAAAGTTGAGTTCTATTTGGGGTAAGCAAACTTTAAACAAATTTTTTTAGATGGGCAAATCCTAATTTGAGGGTAGCAAACTGGTTTAACCCTTTCTTCCTGAAATTCCAACAGTTTAAAAGGATCCTCATGTTCCAAAGATCAAACTAATATAAACATTACTTACAAACCTACTCATCTACTCGAAGCTGTAGTCAAAATCTGCAAAAACGTACAATTGCACAAAAAAATGTTTTCTCTGAGGTTCATAGCAGTGTAACAAAGGATTCAGAAATGACAAACATCCCAAATAAAACAAACAGAAATGAAATAAGAGCTATTCACGCCACCATGTTAATTGCATATCTGCACAATTGTGAAGAAAATTTCCTGCCATTTCAGGTGAATTTATGATCTAATAATTGATTTATTGGAAAGAGACAAATAAGAAAAAAAGAAAGGCTGTTAAATGACTGTACAAAATCACCTAAGTTCCTTAAGCACCAGCTGACCATGGATTCCATCATACACTTCATCTATAGGCTTGACCAGCGGATCAACAGATAGCATTGCAGTATTATGTAACATGTTCGTATCAACATATCAACAATAAATAGCCAAATTTTAAGATGTCACTCCTTCACGATGCATTTGTCAGAACTTACAATGTCTCCGTCATATCAATACTTCAAGGTATCTAAATATATGCCCTACACAAAATCCCTAGTGTGAAAAGTTTATGCTTAACGGATTTCAGCAAAAGAAAAAGATGAAGCAAGGTACAATTTGGCTAAAACAACAGAGAAGCTGAAATTGAGAAGTGGACCTCCGTTCTTTAGTTGAATTATTACATCATTGCCATTTTCGTTGTCATGCAACACATTTCCTCGCCAAATAAGCGTCAGATTTTCGCTAGGCAAATCTCCATTTTGAGCAATCAATTTTCTCAAGTCATGCACCTATGTTGCAGCATAGAGAACACAAGCATAACATGTTAAAATACCCTCCACAGATTGTGTAACTCTTTAAGTTCTCAAGAGTTAGATAATTGAAACCAAAATTGCTCTAAATAATTAAAAGGAAAAGAAATAACAAAAAGTGCATTCCTTTAGTACGTTAAGACATATTAAATACAAAAGATGGAAGCGAAAAAAAAAACTCCTCTCACAAATTTAGTTACAGAAAGACACCAAGCATAACATTTGGAACCAGCTAACGACTCCAATTCAAGGCAAAGGTATAAAAGTGGGCATTGGAACAACTTCCTAAACTTCAGAACACAATTAAATTTCATTACCAGAGAGAAATATGACACACTCATAGAAGAATTACAACACAAGTACAAAATGTATGCATCACCGCCAAGGATAACAATACCTACAAAAGCTGAAATTCCTTAATGATACATGTTTTAACTCATCATTTTTTCAAAGTATTATGGACCCAAACTCATGAAATGCTAACAAAAAAAAAACTCATGAAATGCTAATATCATACTTTTGCCGCTGCAGAAGGTGATAATATCTTAATAATAACTTGAGGCATCTATAAAGCTCTTCACATACGCACTAATTATGCTTTTTGGTCTTATGCCCTGAAGCACCATCTTTACAGAGGCAAGAGAAGAGATTCGATTTTTGGCTGTCTAATTACCTATAAATGGGTCGCTCAAGATGGCAAAGCAAGAGAGGGAAGCACCAAGTTAGTCAAGTCCAAATCTATCACCATTCACTTTGCTTATAAAACTCTTCACATGTCCACAAAGCATGTTTGCCTTATGACCTCAAGCACTATCTTTACAAAGGAAAAAGAAGAGATCCTCTCTTCAGCTCGCTAATTATCTAATGCAATGGGTTCAAGATGACAAAGCAAGAGAGGGAAGCAGCAAGTTAATCAAGCCCAAAACTATCACCATTTACTTTCCTATAACAAGCTGAGAACTATCTTCTTTGACACCATTCTGAAGTCTGACAAAAATCCTTAAAATCAGAAAGCCAAGGGCGCCCTGGATCTTAGGTACTCACAAAAAATGCAGCCAAAAATTGGACATCCTTAAACCAATTATAGACAGAGAAAGTCATCTTACATCTTACGTTGTCTGTCCAGTAGTTAAGGCTGCAAACTACATCATAGTCAAATAGTAGTGGGAAGAACTTGATGTAAGAGCAGATATCTTGGACCCAACAATCAGACAGATAATCTATCACATTTCTTTCACCTGTTCAGAACTTGTAGTTCTGCTTATATAGTAGATATTATTGCTAATGCTCAAGTATGAAAAAGAAAGAGCTATATCTGACCCCTAAACTTGATACTTTTCTTTACCTATTTCTTCTGTGCCATTTCCTTCCAATACAATGAAATGCCTAAATGATCTAATCCACGCATTAGAACTAAGAGTGCCCATCCACAACTTCGTCACAACCTCTAAAGGACGGCCTTCACATTTCATGAAAAATATCTATGTACTTTGCAGAAGTACAACTACAATCACAACACTTCACCAAACTGGATTCAAAGATCAGTCAAAATGCGATAAATCAGCTCCCCATGAGTTAAACCTTCCTGCTTTTGACTATAAAATGTTTAATTCCACTTCAAACAAGTTCACAGGCTACATTGCTCAACCATTGCTCATTCTTTTCTCCTATTCCTTTCTGTTACACTCTTTCTTAGAATTGATCTTTTGAAGCATTATATCAAAGCCTCATTGGTAAAATTCGTAAAATTTATTCACAAACACCAAATTTCGAAAACAAGCTGCAAAAATTACACACAACGAACCTCATAATTTCCCCTAAAGCCTTCATCTTTTCCACATAAAAATCCAGCACAAAATTTACGATATACACTACAAGGAAAAAGGAAAATTCAAAGAGATAATATCTAACATCAAACAGAAGCTCACGGAAAGAAAGCACAAATAATTCCATAATTCTATCGAAATAAAACAGATATAAGAAATCCCAATTACTTTGATTGAAGACGGAACAATTAAACGAGAGGGAGGCGAAGGACCAATTTTTTTGAGAGTAATTTCCGCAGTCGAATTGCTTCTATTGCTTCTGCTCTCTTCAATTTCATTTCCACGGTGACCGTCCTGTTCAATCTCAGCCATCGTCCGATCAGTTCATCAAACTTCGAAAGGAATCCGACAGCCAATTCGGGGAACAAAAATCTTTAATATGGCTGAAGCTTAAGTTGAAACAAAGGGGGAAAATGGCAGGAAATCAAGAACGGGCAATTTGCAATTTGTACCTGCAATTTTAGTCGCGGTGACAAAATTACCACCAACTAATAATACTAAAACTATTGGTTAATTAGTTTAAACTCCCCAAAAAAATTAGTTTAAACTATTGGTTAAATAATACTAAAAAAATTAGTGTTTTATTCACTTTAGTTTTGACATTATTCTAGTAACTAAGGATGGCAATGGCACGGCCACCCGCCCCGCGGGGGGCTAATGGGGCGGGGAGCGGGAGAGTGTACCCCCGCCCCGCCACTCGCTTTAAAAAAATAAATATATAAAATATATATGTATATAATTATATATAATATATAATTTAATTAGTTACAAACTTATGAAATGATATTATTAGTTATATGTATTATATAATGTATATTAGTATATGTAATATAATTGATATTATCAATTATACTAATAACTATATATGTGTACTAATACAAATTATTAATTGGTTATACTAAATTTACTAATACATTTATACTAAATCCCTAATTACACTTAATATAAGAACATTTTTTCTCAAAAAAAAGCATAAGCACAATAATGAATTAGTGATTGTATTTGTGCCAAAAGTGAAAACTTGACTACTTTAGTTGTATTTATTTCATTATGTTGGATTGTATTCAAATAACTTTTGTTTGATTGTTTTTATAAGTTTCAATTGTGAAATTATAATGAATAATAATTTGGTGATGTGTTAATATTTTAGTACTTGATTATTTGTTAAAATTTAACTATAATAAAATTATATAACAAATTTTTATTAATCTCGCGGGGCGGGGTGACAGGGACGGGACAGGGCAGGGGCGGGGGGAATTTGTAGGCAGCGGGGCATGGGACGGGAGACCTTACTAGTAACACTTGATCTCCTCTTAATTTGGCTGTTCAAAACAACTATTAAAAGACTTCCAATGGTTAAATTGTCCAATACAAGGTTAAGATGTTAGTTAATAAAAGCACAATTTGTCTAGTAACATTTGACTGTTCACATATGTGACAAGAAGATCAAATTTAAAAAAAAAAATATTACTTTGGATATAAATGTGGAGCAACTTGCTCTTGAGTTATTGAAGCCTATCACCTAATGTTTAATTTGTTGTTTGATTTATGTTAGAACATATAACTTAGTTTTAGAGCATATTATCAAAATCCATTTGATGATGTTTGGATGTATACTTATTGGAATAAGGGTTAATTACAATTAATCCCCTTAAAGTATATCTCATTTGTTACTTTACCCCCTAACCATTTATTTGTCTCACTTTATCCCCCATTGGACAAAATTATCCCTCTATTATTTTAAACTCTTATTTTTTTCTTTTATTTTTTTCCTTTCCCCTTTCGTGCTCTTTTATTTTCTTTGTCTCTTTCTTCTTTCTTGAAGTCCTCATCTTTCCCACAAAAATTTTCATCTTAATGATTGAAATTAAAAAACAGAAATTGCAGAGATATATCTTTTCCTTAAAGGATTAAAAAAAAATATTTAAATCACTTTCCTAAAATATAATTTTTTAGCCTTTTAATTTTGGGTTTTCCTCTTTCCTTTCTAGTTTCTCATTTTGTTCTCAAGAAAATATCATAAGATGAAATTGTGACCTGATTAATAATCATCAATTGAAATTTGTGGCACGTGGCATCATACAAAAAATCAAAATTAGTTTTCGATGCCTTTTAAACCTTCACCCAAAAATGCAATTACAAATTCAAAATAAAAATTTCCGTTGAGATGGAGTTTTCTATTGGAAAGGATGAAAGAGAGAAGAAAGAGAAAAAGAAATAAAAGAGAAGAAAAAAGGTAAATGAAAAGTTAAAATAATGGAAGGATAATTTTGTCCCACAGGGGGTTAAGTGAGCAAAATTAAAGGTTAGGGGTAAAGTGAAAAATGGAATATACCTTAAGGGAATTAATTGTAATTAACCCTTGGAATAATGAATGTCCTTGACTTTAACACCAGGACATTTATGTTCCATTAGGGCAGTTGTGGATAAGCATCTATCTATTTAGAAGAAAAATCAACAAAAGATCATTTACCGTACTAGAATATATATAGTACAAGTAAATTTAAATATAGCAGTAGCACACTTGGTCTCAGAATTTAGTTCCAAGGATGAGGCTTTCATTTTGCACCATTCATAGGAGATAATAAAAACAAGAACTATATGGTAACAACTCCACTTTTCATTGACACGACCAAATCCAAGCTGCCAGCACAGAGCACGTAAAGAAGATAACATGGCAATGAGGATGTGGGCTTCTTCTACAGCCAATGCACTAAAACTCTCCACTGCCATCAGACCTCAGTTCTCTCCTGCTTTCTCTCTCTCCAGATGCTTTTCTACTGGTATCTATATATATAGATAGTCTTATTTGTAAGTTTTAATGTTTGTTTAGGAGCTATGAATCCTATCTGATATTGAAAATTGATACACATTTCTAAATCTTGCAGTTCTGGAAGGCTTTAAGTATGCAAACTCACATGAATGGGTAAAGCATGAAGGCCCGGTGGCTGCAGTTGGTATCACTGACCATGCTCAGGTAAAGAGTTATACTCTGTTGCTCCTCTTTGTTCATCAAACAAAGTTAGTAATCTTTTCACCTTCAATTAGCATTCCTGTCAAGTTTCCGCTTGATTTGTACAAGTTGATGATTGATAAAAAGGTATATAGCTTTAGCGAAAATGCAGAATTAGCACTCGAAACTTACTTGAAAGTTAGAAATTTATAGATGATGGGCTAATCATTGTTCCCTTCGTTGGATAAAGAGTGAAAGAAGGTTGAATTTGGGCATGATTTTTTCAGGATCATCTTGGAGAAGTGGTTTTCGTGGAGCTGCCGGATGCTGGTTCTGTTGTTAGCCAAGGCAAAAGTTTTGGAAATGTTGAAAGTGTAAAAGCCACCAGCGATGTTAATTCTCCAATCTCTGGTGAGGTTGTTGAGGTTAACTCCAAGCTCAGCGAGACCCCTGGTTTGGTAAGTAATCCTCACACTTCCATCCCTACTCCATTGACAAAATATTCGCACCAGGTTATTTATTCATTTTCATCATTCCCTTAAGCTTATTTAGAAAGAAAATGATTCGTTTTTGTATTTAATTTTGGCTATGTATGAAGATCAACTCAAGTCCATATGAAGATGGATGGATGATTAAGGTAAAGCCCAGCAACCCATCAGAACTGGAATCCTTAATGGGTTCAAAAGAATATACAAAGTTCTGTGAAGAAGAAGCAGGCCATTGAAACTTGTATTGCTACATTTACCTTCCCTGGACTAACTGGTTGAAATCAATACCATTCTGAGAACTTCATGTGAATCAGCATCTCGACGCAAAGATAACTACTTGAAGTTGCTTTTATGGCTTCTTAATATCTTCCCTTTCCACATAATGCATGCATTCTCCCCATGTAATCAAGACCATTTCTTTGTCTTTGTTGTTTCAAATTACAAATTTGCTTTTTTTTTTTTTGTTGTTGCAATATCTATCTTTTGTAGTGCATTATTCATTATATATGTGTGGATAAATTAGAGTATAAGATGACTAGAATTAATCTTCATTAACCATTAGTGTAAAGATATTTTTACACTCAGCTAGTAGTAGCGAGATTAGTCAAGTTCTTGTTTCGATTCTCTAATCCTTCCCGTTTCTCTTTTCCCTGTAACCTTTGAGCATTCCTTTAACCAACAAAATATTTGTTTATATAAGCACGTTTAGATAAATTCTACATGTGTAAAAAAAAAAGAAATTGAAATTAAATTAAATTAAAGTGACCGCATGTGTAAAATAATTTACAAATGGTGTGCAAGAAAGACTAATCTAGATGTGGTTGACATCTTAGGAAGTCATGCAACTTTTGGATGGTTTCGAAGCCTGGCCTTATAATGAAATGGAAGAAATTGAAGATCAAGATTTCTTGTCAAATAGTTCTTTGGTGGCCCATTCTAGACGCTGACTGATTGAAAAATACTAAGGCCTCGTTTGAAATTGCCATACTTTTGATAAAAAAGAATTTTTTTGCGTTAAATGTATTTTTAAAGCGTTTATGAATATCGTTCTATAAAATTAGGAATTAAGTTTTTGGTGTTAAAAGTACTTTTGGCAAAATGTCAAATTTGGTACTTTTGTGATCTAGATAAAATTTGAGACTCACAAAAGTTACTTTTGACTTGAGATAAAATGATATTAGCACAAAATTTACTCAAATCACAAAAGTTACTTTTGACAGAGATGAAATTATATTAGCACTTCTTAAAAAATTTCTAGCACTTCATCCTCCCTTGAAAAGCATAAAGGGAAGATGGAGTGTTAGAGACTTTTTAAGGAGTGCCAAGAACATCTCGCTATTAATTTTGTAGTAATATGTTAACTTGCATATGAAAAAATGAGGAGGAAAAAGATGTTTGGGGATTTATGGGGAAGGGAGGAAGAGCAGGGCATGGACCCTTTTGCCACCGGCACCAACTTAATTTCAGTAAAACCTTTTTTTGGTGGTGCTGACTTTGCTATTTTTAATGAAACATTTGTCCTCTATAATTAATTTACATGAAAATTCTTGGTCACTCCTTAAAAAAAAAAAGAAAATTCTTGGTCACCTGGTATTTTATGAGAATATGAAGAGAGAAGTTGAAATTATTTACACATTTTCACTTGAACCCTTCTCATGGTACTATTTTGTTTTGGTTTAAATGCCACTACTTTCTGAGATCACATAGTCTGATCTTTTTTCTTTGTTAATACTACGAAGTACGAACCCTTATCTTATACTATGTCATCACTCATCTACCCATTAGGCTAACTGAGTTATGAGTACTGATTAAGCTAAACCACTCATCTCTGCCATTAGGGCACATGAGCAACTAATTCCAAAATGAGATTTAGAATTCAAACCACTATTACAAACAATCTTCACACACGGACACATATATATATACACACACACATACACACACTACACTTGGATGGTTGATTTAGAGGTATTCGTAAAAAGGTTTACTTAATAGTTTTAAGATTAATATTTCCTACACTGATAGTGTATACATTGTCAGCGTTGAATGAATAACAACTATGCAAAATTTGAATTTGAAATTCAATTTTTATATATGTGTCATGGATCCAACGGTGATAGCGTATGCACTGTCAGTAAATTTACTCATACTTTTATTGATGAAGTTGATTGACAACTTGTAACTAAGGCTCTGTCCTCAGAGGGGAATTAATTGAGTCGTTCGAGAGATTGTAAGTGAAAGATTTTGAATTCGAATCCTTCCATTTATATTAAAAAAATTGAAAAAAAACACCCTCTTTTGCTTTTGTTGTTTTACCTGATAAATACACACCACATGGGTCTTAAATTTTGACAGCATACACAGAACCATTTACAGACCAATATGGATGCTTTGAATATACAATCACCAAAAATGAAAAGAAGCATATTTTCAATTTATATATATCTAGATACAGATATTTATATATCACTATCGCAAGCCGGTAGCTGGTCAACATCCTTGGTACTACTAATTCATGCATATGACTTTGTCAACTTCTTGATTCTAGCCAGGCACTTGTCAGCCGGCCTAGTAATTGGTAGATATTGCACCCTGCTTCCTGGATTAATGCGTTCAAGCCTGCCAAAAATAATTTTGATATATAAAAACTACAATGCAAAAGAAAAGGACTTCTCAAACAGGGAAAAAAAAGTAACGAAAATCAGAATGCAAATCTCAAATTTTTACCTGTAGTTTAGAAGGAAATAGTGCAAAAAGACAGAAATTTCAAGCTTGGCCAAATCTGCACCGGGGCACAACCGACTACCAGCTCCAAAGGGAACCAGAGTCCCTATTTTGATTGTGGGATCCTGAGATTGTTTTTCAAACAGACAAAATTGAGGATTCTTTATATTTCCTTCTTCTAATCTTTAGCCAACAAAAAATTTATTCTACAGATACAATTTGTCAAAACAAATACCAAATTAAAGCTTTCACGTACTTCCCATCTTGAGGGGTTGAAATCTTTTGGGCTCTTGTAGTTTTCAGGATCAAAATGGACGTTCCTGATCCATGGTAAAACTCTCCATCCTTTGGGTATCGTATAACCTAAGAGACCTCCTCGTTTTTATTAAAAGCCACAACCAAATAAAATTGATACAAGGAGAGAAAGGTAAGGTAATAACAAACCGTTTATGTCTACATCACTTTTTGCTTCTCGGAAGAGTGCAAATGAGAGGTTTACTACTCGCAGTGTTTCATCAATTACCTACGCAAAACAATACCAACAACTGTGATAGGTTAATATGCTCTAATTTATTCATTTATCTTACTACCAATTATCTGAGCATCTTTAAGAAAATAAAAGTTGCTTATAACATCGAATATCGCAAATTTACCAAATTCTAATTATGGACCAATTTTGATTTTACACTCCCCCAAGAAGAATCTACAAAGCAGTAATATATATGCAGCTCGTCCAAGAATACATAAGAGCCATGAACTTCAAAGTATACATGAATTTGTGATCAAATGAAAAGTTTGCGATCGACTAGTGTCACACTAGAATGAGTACCCTAGAATTAAAGCTCACCTTAACGACGCAAGCTACTTGTATCTAACGTAAATATTGTACATTTGCATGTACATTAGGAAAGCTATCGTTGTTGTGGGGCTAGTGGTCAAGGAGTTGAACTCTCGCCTCGTAAGTAAATCAGGGTAATCCTCCTAATCGGCAGATTTGGGGTAGGAAGGTAATAGGGGAATGGGGAGGTAAAAAAAAAGGGAATGGTGTCATAGTCAAAATTCCATTTTATTGAGTACGATGAAAATTAAATGTAATTCTGAATAAGTAACAGATCCTGCTCTACTGCATGTATTTTACGTATACTTACCTTCTGAAGATACTTCATTTGTCTAATTTCCCTGAAGTTTAGCCCTGTATCTGAAAACGCTCTTCTCTTCACAATGTCCTCTTGTTCCTCCTAAAATGTATAAATTTAAGTCCCTACAAAGTTATATTGCCCAAACATATATACCAGCAATTATTACTCTCAAAGTCTTACTCAGACGAATATGTACCTACCACAGCCTTCTGTAAGGTCTGAGGATGCTCGTGAAGGAGTATAATGGCCCATGTTACAGCATGACCAGAAGATTCATGCCCAGCTAACAAGAATATGATTACCAAATCCACAATCTGCTCGTCGTTCAATTTGTTTCCTGCATCGTCTTGGATTACCATCATCAAAGTTAACAAGTCCTTTTTAGTCCTTGATTCAACATTACTTTTGGACAGCATCCTCCTTTTGCACACAATTGCTGCAAATGTCTTCACTAAGCTCTTCCTTGCCTAACACCAGCGTCAAAACAGGCAAATATTTCTAGATTAGATCTTGAAAAGAACTTATAATATACACTTAGTTCTTGTATAAGCAAAAATGGAGGTTGGATTGATCATCTTGAGGCATGACAATGTTATTCTTAAGGTGTTATTTGCCCCCGTTACGCAAATTATTTACTACAGGGTTAAGATAAATTACCCCTAAGATTGAGAGACAAAGAAATAACATTTTATTTTCTCAAAAGAATGGTTAATGGTCCTGCATCCATTTGAGCTCAAAAACGAATTTAGGACCAGCTCTAGTTTAACATGCACGTCCTACAAGGATCCAGCATCGGATCCTTTAAGATTCTTGCCGGATCAAGAGCCCGATGGAAATACTACTGAAAAAACGAAGCATTTGGACCACAATCTGGCTGTAGATGGACCTCTTTGAAACCCAAGCCGGATCCTCAGAAAAGATCAACAATCCTTAATGTCTGATTTTTACAATTCCAGATTTATTTGTACATTTCCAAGGCTCATGGTTTACTATTTCATTTACAAACTATTATCAACAGTAGATGCTTAAAATCATTTGCATTTTGACTCAAGTTACAAGCATTTAAAGTAGTATAACCCTCAAGATCGAGTCCATGTAAATATGAATATTTGTTTGGATATATTATTAGTACAAACTATTTTTTTGGTATTATAATAACTTTTTCTAATTACCTTTCTATTCATTAATTACTTTGCGTGCATCACAATATAAAAAGTGCTATATTAATATTTTTTTTGAAGAACTTTTATCCAAAGACATAGGAAGATTCAAAAAAAAAAAAAAAAAAACATAGAAGGTTAGGAATCCTCACCTTGAGTGCCCGGTGGTACGCAAAACCGGGGAGGTTTACGGCCATTGACTTGAGTCCATTAGACAGTACAGTATATTCATGTTCCATGTGATCCAATGATTTTTCATCATTAATTTCGTTACCCATAATAATGTTCATCATCACCTTGAAAGCAGTTTTCCTCATCTCAGTTAACAACTGAATTGGTTCATCCTTACTTGCCCATGTATCAAACGTAGTTCTAGCGATATCCTCAATATAGCCAATAAACAGTGATAATGCTTCCTGACCGGCAACTGGAGCTGCTATTAGCCGCCGGAGACGCTTATGTTCTTGATTCGATACGCCGTGGAGTCCTCTCTTTCCTACCAAATCTGAGACTGATCTAGGCCAACCGGGTCCAAAACGCTCATCTGTCAAAACTTTTCTGCATGCTTCAGCTGTTGTAACAATTATGCTTGGCTTTCCAAACAGTAGTGTCCGGTACATTGGCGCCTGCCCAAATCTATATCCAGAAAGTTTATGGCCAAAAAAAAAAAAAGCTTTAAACATGAGCAAGTGGAATGCCAATAATGATACCTGAAAAAAGAAAAGGGAGGGAGAGATAGAGAGGAGACCTGGTAGTGAAGGAGGAGATGAATGAATCAGGATTACCAAACTTGAAAGCTCTGAAGAAAGAAAACATATTGCCAATCAAAGGGAAGCCCAAGTCACCAGGGGGTAGTGTTTTTTGCAGTGCACCCAAAGGGCTCACGTATATCCACTCGTTTGTTCTCCTTAGCAAAGTATAGACTATGGAGACACTGCCCATTATCAAAGCTGTGAAAAAGCATACTTGGTCATATTCCATGATTAGCTACCCAGCTAGACAACGTTGGTTATTAGAGATCTTAGCTAAGATTGATCACAAACTCTCTTTTGGTTGTTGTCAATCTTATAATCTGGCCTAGCATATTTATAGTTGTAATACGGGATTAGGTCGATGAGGCACTGACACGAATTAAAGAGCTAATTGCCCGTAGAGCCGATCTTTGTTTAGGCTAAAATTTTAGCTAGTCAAGAAAATTGAGATCTCTTCTACGTTTAGATATAATGTGCCTCAAAAACTGAATAGTGAAAGGCAAAATGTTCAATGCTTCTTCCAATTTTTTACTGTTGCAAATTGATATATTACATGAAATGAAAGGACGGTACGGAGAGGTGTTCAATAAGCATGGACTTGGTTCAAGAAGTGACGTTTTTCTATATTGTCGTCCGTTAATTTTTCATGCTATATTTTTCTTCACATGGCTTTTGAAGTACAAATATTAGCAAAGTGATGATGGTTGAGAGAATTTAAAGAAAAAAACATACATTATTCAGACAAAAAACATGCATCCCCAACAATTTGACAACAAATTCTTTAATTCTCAAGTGATCAGCGCAAATGTTTACTAACTCCGTTTCGCTGGAAGGAGGTAGGGGAGAAAGATGAGTTAGGTGATATAAGAGAAGGAAGTGTAATTAGGAGTTTCAGATTCAAGACCTTCTACTTACACTATTAAAAAAAAAGAAAAAAAGAAACTATGTTTCGTTTCAATCGAATGTGGCCAAATTAGAATTGTTTTACTTAGTTTTGGTTCTTAATAATTAAGGAAATGATTAGAATCGTTTTACCTATTTTTGGTTCTTAATAATTAGGGAAATTATGAGAATCCTTTTACCTGATTTTGGTTCTTGATAATTTTAAGGAACTGATTAGAATCATTTTTTGGTTCTTAATTAAGGAAATGACAAGGACAGAAATATTAAGCAATGTGAGGCGAAAACAATTTCATTAAAAAAAAAGAGAGAAACTAACGAATTGAGTGGTCTTTTTTATGGCAAATTTGGCAAAGTAAATAAACTATTTGAAGCTTCTTATTTTGATTTCATTTCTCTCCACTTTGGTAGAGGATACTAAACTATTCAGTAGTCTCATGTTTCTCCCTCGTGGCCTCATTTCCTTTTCTTGTCACAGAACTTCGAAAGAAGACAAAAACCTACCACAATTGTCTATCTCGAGTAATCAATTCATTTCATTGCCACCCCAATCAGCAATATAATTCTGCCGCCGTTGTATTGGTTTTGGGTCCGATCAAAATTTAAATGCTTTCAGCAATACCTAGGAGAAATTTTTCTCTACCAAATACCAATAACATTAAAAAAGAAAATGTCTTGACGTGTATCACTGGTGAATTTGTTCGAACAGCGGGTTATTTGTATAAATTTATTTACTTTTATTATAAACTTATTTTTTAATTATCTTTTTATCTTACGCACATTATATAAAAAAAGTATTACATTATTTTTTTAAAAAAATATTTCAAATAATCTACTATTCAAATATATTACTATTTTTGGTCCACTCCCGTACGTTAAAACCTTGAATACCAACTAGCATGAGGCTGATTATCTCTTTTTTTCTTTCATTTTCTTTATTTAAAGTTTCAAACTTCAATTTGTTCCTGACAGAGATCGGTAACCACCGGCTGGGATTTATTGATTCAGTGAGTATGGTTGAACCGAATATTTCATAGCGATTAAGACAGGCTGCCAAGAATGAGTTCGCCATGTTTCTACTATTTTGGCTGAAAAGCAATTGAAATAAATGGACCATTATCTAATTTGTCTACTCGTTGAATTGTCAGCCAATTTCTGTTGATTGATGGGTCCTATCCTAGAGTTTTGGGTACTGCATTTCATTAATTTTTCCTTTTAATGCCTGCTAAGGCAGATAAAAAATGGAGCACATGCCCTTAATTGCCTGCTAAAAAATCTTGCATGCAAGAATATATATATCAGTAAATAAATGTATATAACATGAAAAATGGTAGGTTTCTTAATGATAACTGGAGCTTTTACATTGGTCATGACCAACTATTGGACTTGTTTGCCAACAATAGAATAGAATATATATATATATATATATATATAGCAAGAAAAAACTCAAAAGTTATAGACTACAAATTTTTTTTTTTTTTTGGGTATTCAAAAATATTCAGACTAATTGAGTTGCTTTAACTAACAAACCTGTGTAACTTGGTCATTACCCTTATATATACTTCTATCTTTAAGGTTCCCACCAAAGTAAATTTGGCATTGAAATGGCAAACCTAAAGCCTCAAATGATCTCAAAGGTTCTCATCAAGCCCTCCCTTCCTACCTCAGAACACTTGAAGACTTACAATCTCTCTGTGTTAGATCAGCTTTCCCCACATTTCTACCTCCCCATAGTCCTCTTCTACCCACCACCTGATTCTGGTAATTCATCCAACTACACTACCATATCTTCTCATCTCAAGAAATCCCTATCAGAAACCCTGACTCATTACTACCCTTTTGCCGGAAGACTAGCCCCTAACAAGGACTCGATTGATTGTAATGATGAAGGACTCGATTTCTACGAAGCCCGAATAGAATGCAAAATCTCTGATGTCCTGAAGAACCCTGACCCGGAGACCATGGATTTGTTCTCTCCACCTGGAATGCTGTTCAATGAATCTTTCCAGGGAAGCCCCTTTATTGTGCAAGTAACCTATTTCAGCTGTGGAGGAACAGCAATCAGCGTGTCCATGCTACACAAGGTTACTGATGCCTGTGCTTTGCTTGGATTCATCAATGATTGGGCTGCTCTAGCTAGTGGTTCTATGGTCTCTCCCATGTTCCTTACACAACAAGTGATCTCACCGTATAAGGGTGAAATCACTGTCCCCGGAATTAACCTTGACAAGAACATTAATGTTGTCACGAGGAGGTTTTCTTTTAAACCTTCCAAGCTCTCTGACCTCAAGGCTATGGTATCCGATGATTTGGGAAAAATTCATAGTCCTAGTAGGGTTGAAGTTGTGGCTGCACTGATTTACAAGTGTGCTATGGCTGCATCAGAGGCAAAATCAGGCATGTCAAGGCCATCAATGTTAATGCAGGCTGCAAATATGCGCCCCCGAGTTGTCCCACCATTGCCAGATAATTGTGCTGGAAATTTTTCTTGGTTTTTCTCAATCACGACAAATGATGAAAAAGACAAAAATATGACAACAATTATCTCTGCACTGAAGAAAGCAGCTCAAGGGTTTTCTGAGAAGTTTGGGAATGGATTAAGTGCTGATAATTGCTACTCACTTATATGTGAGTCCATTGAAGGGGCAAGAAAAGTGATGAGGCAAAATCAGGGTGAAATTGAGGTCTACAGATGTAGCAGCTTGTGTAGATATCCGTTTAATCTAATCAACTTTGGTTGGGGAAGACCAATATGGGTGGGAACTAGCACTAGTCAGATGAAAAATACCTTTCATTTGCTGGATAACCCGAAATCAGGAGGCATAGAAGCTCTAGTGACACTGGAGGAGTCAAATATGTCCATGTTTGAGAAGGTTGAAGAGCTGCTAAAGTTTGCTGCCCTAAATTCAACTGCTATCGATGATTGATGCTTGAGTACTAAAATTAAGCCAGGAGTTTGATGGTCTTAATGTCGTTGCTTTTGTCTTGTTCCGTGTTTTGCTATTGTACAATTTGGGTGAATGTTTATTGGGAAGATTCATCAAAGCCATAGCAGTCACCCCTTGTTACTTAACAGATATCAAATGATGTTAGGCTATTGCTTAAAATGACTAATAAGCCTATGTCCAAAAAAAGAAACAAAATACCAAAAATTCTACCGAAAATGCAATGCATAAAATCCAAATCAAGAAATAGAGGGAAAAAATTATAAGAAAAGCAGAATGATATTTCACATAAACCCTTTTGTTAGAACAAAGAGAATAAAAGAAAAAAATAAAAAAAAAAAATCACCAGCAAAACAATGGAGCTCTTTAGTGCTTTATTTCTACTACGTACCCTTATGTGTACTTTATTAATTTTCATAATTCAATTAACTAATCGTTATTTCATGCTCTTTGAAATCACAATTTACGACTAATGTGCTTTGAATTTCTGAACTTTATAACACTTTCAAGTTCTTTTTCATACTTAGTTATCATTCTATTGATTAGATGTTATATAGTCAGTTGGCATTTTATCATTTTTAATAAATATTGAATATTTCTAGCATCTTATTAATTTTTGAATTATTAAGAATTGCAATTCGTGGGGCTTAAGCCCCCATCTCGAGGCTTTTACCATGGACAGAACAACTAACAATGCCCCCCAACACCTCCACCTAATGAACACTGACAGCCACATCCGATTTGGGAGGGGAGGGGAGAGAAAGAGAGGAAGAGGAAGGAGGAGAAGGAAGGAGGAAGAAGGAAGAGGAAAAGGAAAAAGAAAGGGGTCCTATGTTTTGGAACTAATCTAGATTCATGGCCGACAACCTGAGTTACGAAGATTACTGATTGAAGGTGATATCCACTCCCTTAGCTACGTTGTCAAAACTCAACCAAGTGATCAAACGGAGGAATGCGACAGTGACTCATTTGGAAAAGTTGGGATGAATTATATTTGGAGGCAATAGCGTAGCAAAGGACATTGTATAGCGATAGACACAACCTTGCACGGTTGCACCTATTAATAAATGAAATTTGGGTGGGACTCATGGGATAAGCTCCTTATGAAAATGATCCTTATTTAACTAACCGTATTGGGATGGTCTTGGCATCAATTTAATGCTGGGTTTATGGATGAACCATTAATGGGCAATTATGTTTATCTTGTCGAGGGATTAGGTAGGTACGATACAATTGCTTTTGGTGCAATTGGTACTAGGTTGCTGTCATACATTGAATTAGAATGCATCAAAAAAAAAAGAAGATTAATCTTATATACACGGTGAATATTTACACTATCACCATTAGATATATGCCACATGTTCATGTTTTATCCACCAAATCGTAATAGTGTATACACTGACAACGTATATAAAATTTACTCTGAAAAAATATCATACATACGAGTACAACAAAGTTTATGAGTATAGTATCATATAAGAAATATAACGACTACACACTCATACAAAAATCTCAATCTCACCTGTCCCAAATCCATTTCGTTGATAAAAGGATTTTTCTTTTGTCTTTCTTTGGCAGTGTACTTATTGGTGTACCGAGGTCTCATGTTATAGGATGCATGTGGAGCGGCTTGGAAGAAACTAAAGTGATGTTCCAACTGTATCTTAAAATCTATATCAAGTTGTCATTCTGGTGCTAGTTTGCTTCATTTTAGAAGTGAGGGACAAAAAGAACGTTACGACGAACTAAAGACGAACTAAAGAGGTCATTTTCCCAAAGTTTTTAGCAAGCCTGAAGAAGAAGAAGAAGAGACGTGGTACATTGCAATGCATTTGGACCATATTGAAAGAAAAAACTAAAAAGTATTTTGACTTTATCAACATGACAAACATAATACAGAGAGGAAGGGGTGAAGTGGTGCGGGAAGAAGGAGCGTAAATTAGAGGTATTACACTTGAAAAAAAAAGGGATATAGAAGATAGCAAACAAATTATTTCAGATTAACAGGTACTTGAAAAATGAAAGAAACAGGATGAAAAGGGAAAAAGAAATAATTCCTTGAAACTTTAGTACGCCTGCCAAACAACCGCAGGAATGCAATACCGCAATGAGTATACTGTTGATACATTACATACTACATGATGGATATCTCATATCAGCATGAATCGTAATACGCAAAGCTAATTAAGTATTATAACTGAACAATAATAGGTGCTAAATTTGAATTTGGCACTGGAATTTATTAGCACTAATAGCTAATATGATGACTATACACTGAACAACATGTCCCTTTGACATGAATTCTAAGGGGCTTTCATCTTATCTTCAGTTCTCTGCCTTCTGGTTGGTGATGCTGTCCTGTTTTCTTTTTGGGAGCTGCCATTGACAAGAAATATCAATTCGTGTTCCAGTGGATGGACTGGTGGGATACACAGAGAGTGAAAGGGGAAACAGAAGCAGAAAGGAGATAAAAGTTTCTGACAGTTTGTAACATGTTACTACACAAGGATGCAACCAGAACATGCTTAGAATCAGAAACTTCCTACGAAACTAGGATAGCTTTTTTGATGTTAGAAATCATATTGTTAAAAAGAAAATAACATAAGTCAGCCCTGGTATGATTAATTTTGTTTACTTAAAAACAAGAGCATGTTATCCTTCTCCCTCAACCCACCAGAAAAAAAAAATGAAAAAGAACATTGGTCCAAAGTTACTGTGGTTTTTCGCTGATGTCCCAAATCTATGTTTGAACAGGATTCCTAACATCATACCATAGTCGTTTTATCCTGCCAAGCCCATTGAAGTTTCAGTCTTCTTTTGTTTGTTAAACCTTAAACAATGCAGAAAGAAGACTGTTCAAGTACAAGATCTGCTAAGGAAGGCACATTCATTTGTTTGTTAAACGTTACAAAGTGCAGAAATAGCATGGTTCCAATGCAAGATCTCACAAGAACCCAAACTTTAAGGAGATTCTTCATGCGTATGGGACAAAAGCTCTACTAATAAGTAGATCTTAGCTTGTAGCCACCATGATTAGCCACTTCCTTCTTCCTAATTGTATCCGTTCACTCATAAAAAGTTTAGAACTGAAGATAAACCTTCCATAATGTCCTACATTTTCTAACGTGGGACTTTGCTTTGAAAGGAAACTCAGTCCTACTGAAAGCTGAAATTTGTTTCCATACTTCTTCAATACAGCAGACATACGACTAGTAACACTCTCATAATAACCTTAACTTTCATATGAACAAAATAGAAGAATGAGTAACTTGTGCAGGAAGAATTTTTCAGGAGAAGAAGGAATATCTAAGAAAGAAGAATTTCTGCCTAACTGCGAATATTGACAATTGTATTCTCAGAATAGGCAGAGAAAAGAAGCAAGCAACTAATAAACTCTTTTGTTATCTTTCACATGATTCTATTCTACTATCCACAAGTTAGCCATAGCTACCAATGTTCATAATTTTTCCTATTAAAAAAGCACCTCCACTTGCGGGGAGGATTTAGTATCAACATGTCACTCTACATGATGTTAATGCTTGTATATATGCAATTAATAATTCAATTTAGTACAGAAAAAATTTTCTATCCCCCACAAGATTTTACCTCCATCTAAATCTCACACACACACGCTGCACAAAAAATGTAATAGGTTACAGCTCAAAAAATAAAGAATAAAAAGTTTCTAGTTAAGTTCATAAGGAAAATGCCACTAATAACCATAAAATTAGAAACAAAAGCTTAAACAAGTTAATAAATTTCCAGAATAGTAAGGCAAAATTTTGATTTTATTTGGGTATAGTCAAAACACATTCAAAAGTAATAAAACTTTAACCCTCATGTGACAAACATGTAAGATTTACTTATGCTATCCTTGAGAACTGGGGGAAAAAATTCAGAACTCACTATGTATAATGATCAAGATGCTCCAAAAGATGGTCAAGTGCTACTCAAATCATACATATTAGCAAAATCCAAACACAATTGCCGGTCCCTTGTATCACCCCAGCCTCCCCAGCCCCGAAAGCCAGCTTGATACCCTGCTTGTTTCCAATATATATGTACTCCCCAGTCTGTTTTAATGTTGGGAACTTTGTCGATGTTTTCCACTTGAATATTCAAAAAGCCATGATCAACGCAAGCCTGTTTCTCACCCTGACCTTGATGTAAACCACATTTTCCAAAGTGAATAGCACTAGTCCGAGGTCCTCGTAAAGAGTAAACAGGAGCCCCAAATGAAGGGTAAACTGTTGCCCACATTGTTATATCCCAATTATAATCATCAAAGGCACAAAACTCTTTTGCCTTCCTATGTATTTTTTTCCATACAGTCCGATTAAATGCATAACCAATGTTGCCCATCCTCTCTGCAATCAGACTTTCCCAACCCTCTCCCTTTGCTTTCACATCACATGGCGCGAGATTCGCAGCATAACAATCAGGACATTTCATAGGCTTCAACTCTGTTAGTAGCTGAAGATTACGATAGGCATTAGGATAAATGAAATGGTCTTCCTCTATGAAAAGAATATGGCCTAGATGCTGACGAGTCTCCTTTAACCCATCCCACACAGTGTTCATCATCCACCACCAGTGATGCTTCAATGACACAATCTTCGGGGACCGGTGGTTTCCATACTGATCAGGTGTTCCTTCACATTTCTTCTTAACAGGATCATCTTTGTCCTTACAATCATTTGGGGAGACACCAGGGAAGCTATTCTCAAAGATGTGAGGAGAATAAGGGGCAAAAATCTGTTTCACTTGACAAAACTTGATCCCTTCGATAATCCTATTTATCTCTTCAAAATATCCATCATGACTAACAATGAGTAAAGTCTCACTGATCCCCTCTACTCTTGAGAGGCTATCAACAACCACTTTGAGATATTGGGGCCGGTTATGAACATACAAAACTATCACTATATTATCCTTAGCTAGCTTAGGATATAAATTCAAGTTCCTAGGAGGTAACTCATTTCGCTTCTGAAGTCGAATTGACAATTCATTCTGCTTAGGAAGATTCACATTTTCTGTTCTCGGACTATAATTAAAAGTCACTTGCAAACTCTCAGCACTTTCATATGCATCCCTGATTACAGAATCAGAAACAGGGCTGTACCTATGAAGAAATATTATCAAAAAGGCTCCGAACAACGTGATCACAGCTACAGACAAGAAACGGCGAAAAGCCGCTTCCTTGATTCTTAATTTCCCATGAGCGGCCATTCTTTCAATCAAACACAATTGACTATCAAGATCCCTTCACCATACTTAGCAGACAGAGTACCAATCTTTTCCTAGTAAACGTAAACAACAGCATCTTATCACTAGCAATAAAGGTTCAAACTTGATGAATTTCCAGAACTAAAGATCAAAAGTGGCAACAACCCAGTAAAAATGAGATCAAAATACTAAAGGGGTCAGCATCAATAACCTCCAAAATGGTCTTCAACGGGAAAACTGAAGCATCAAAAACTTCCAAAAATCAGCACTTTCTGCGGCTGAATATCAAAGAATTAGCTAGCAGCATCCAAAATCGAAAACCCACCAGGAAAATCCACTAAAGCATACCATTCTTGATTAATTGGCAGTGTAAAGATTGAGATCAAAGATCAGTGAAATCCAACAAAAATGACAAGTAGAAACTTAGGATTCTCAGAAGGGTTAGAAGGGAAAAAAAATATAATCAGAACTTTGAAAAGTGGAATCGTTGACGACTTGTTAAGACTTGAGACTGTTAAATAAAAAATAGTGCGGGAAAGTCCAAAGACTCGGGAGTTCGGAGAAAATGGCGGAGCCAAAGAGGGAGATTGAGAAGAAGGACGACTTACATTTTCTCCATCGAAAAAGGAAAGGGCAAAAAATGAAAAACGAATGTAAACAAGAGAAGACTTCGGTTTGATAAAATGTCCACTTTGTACAGGACTACTCTTCTAAGAAATTCGGGAGTTATTTTTATTCATTTTTTACTTAAAGCCAGGATGAGAAAACTGTTAGAAATATTTACTGTTATTAGTTAATCATGTTTGTTTGTTTTGTTCTACCTAATTAATGGGTCAGTAGAGTTAGTGGGATAGTTAGCGTAATTGTTTTGAACTCTATAAATAGAGCAATTTCATGTTATGAATTAAATATTAGCTTTACAAAGAAATAAAGTCTAGTTCTTTGCTTCTCTTATTATTTTTCTCAGTCATTGTAACAGTAACATCAGAGCTAGTTTCATGAGTAAAAACAAAAGTGAGTTGTAAAAATTTTGTTGGTAAGTCACGATTGCCACCAACAACTTTGTGCAATCAGCAATTCCTCGCTTTGATGGTCACTATGATCATTAGAGCATACTAATGGAGAACTTCTTAAAATCCAAAGAGTATTAACAGGTTGTCGGATTTGGAATAGCAGAACCAAAAATGGGAGTAGTATTGTCAAAGGTGTAGAAAATAGAGTTGGAACTTGGAAGCATTGAAACTGAAGGATCTTAAATTCAAGAATTACCTTTTAAACTATTGATCGAGCCATCTTGAAAATAATTTTTAGCAAAGATATCTTCAAACAGATTTGGGATTCCATAAAAAAAAGTATCAAGAAAATGCGAAGGCAAAACTAGTACAGATTCAAACTCTTCGGACCAAATTTGAGATTTTACGCAAGAAGTCAAGTGAGTCGGTCACAAATTATTTCGTAAAAATGATGGCAATCGCGAACAAGATAAGGATCCATGGAGAGAATTTGGAGGACGTCACCATTATCGAGAAGATCCTTCGATCGATGACGATAAAATTTAATTTTGTTGTATAATCTATAGAGGAATCGAAAGACATTGATGCACTTTCAATTGATGAGTTGTAGAGCTTTCTGTTGGTTTATGAGCAAAAAATTAACCAGCAAGAAAAAGAGGAACAAGCATTGAAGAGTTCAACAAAAAGTCACCCAACATGGAGAGGAGACAGAGGCAGAAACAGAGATAGAAGAAACAATGATCGTAGTAACCAATAACAACAATACCATCACTAAGAAAATCAATTTCAAAAAAGAAGAAGAGGACGAGGAGGCCATCCATCAACAACTCAAAGCCAAAGTCAGTAGATAAGTCTAATGTTGAATGCTACAAATATCATAGGTATGACCATTATTAGTAAGAATGTCAAACTAATTTACATAGACAAAATGGAGAAAGAACTAATTTTGCCAAAAAAAAAAAAAAGAAGAAGAAGTATTTCTTTTGATGGTGTGTCACATGAGTGAAGAAACTTAACAAGACATGTAGTATTTAGAAACCGATTGTAGTAACCATATATGTGGAGATAAGAAGGCATTTTCTAAATTGGACAAATTATTCCGTAATACTGTCAAATTTGGTGATAACTCTACAATTTTTGTGATGAAAAAAGGAAGGGTAACTATTCAAACTAAAAAAAATTCTAGTCATACTATCACTGATGTTCATTTTGTTTCAAACTTAAAGACAAACTTACGTAGTGTGAGCCAATTGCTAGAAAAGGGATACGAGATTTCTATCAAATATGGAGTATGTCAGGTTCAAAATGCAAAGTTGAGTTTAATTGCTCAAGTTAAGATGATAGCAAATCGTATGTTCCCATTCTATTTACAGAACTCAACTCATTTATATTTCTCAGCAAAATCGAAAGATGTGGCTTTGTTATGGCATTTTTGTTATGGCACCTAAATTTTAGTAGATTAAAGACTTTGCAACAGAAAAATATGGTGGCTCGTCTACCTCAAATTACAATTCTTTCAGAAGTTTCTGAAAAGTGTGTCGTTGGCAAATAATATCGGGATAGCTTTTCCAAAGGAAAATCGTGGACAACAAAGAATGTATTGGAGTTGGTTCACTCTAATTTATGCAGACCTATAAATCCGTCATCTAATGATGAAAAATGTTATTTTATGACATTTATTGATAATTATAGTGTTTTTATGATATTTATTGATGATTATAGTCAAAAAATTTGGGTCTATTTTTTCCAGAAAAAATCTGAACCATTTTCAATTTTTAAAAATTTATGACTCTTGTCGAAAAGGAAGCAAGCAAATTCATAAAGATTCTTTGCATTGATCGTAGTGGAGAATTTAACTCACAAGAATTTGTAAATTGCCGTAAGGAATATGAAATTCAGAAGTAATTTACAGCAACTTATACGCCATAGTAGAATTGTGTTTCAGAAAGGAAGAGTCATATAATCTTGAACATGGTAAAAACCATTTTGAAAAGAAATGGTGTTCTAAAAATATTTTGACCTGAAACTATTAATTGGAGCATTCATAAACTAAATAGAAGTTTCACATTTGCTATTAAAAATATAACGCCTGAAGAAGTATGCAATGCATGGAAACCAATAGTGGATTAATCAGAATTTTGTATGCATTACCTATACTCATATTCCAGAACAAAAGAGGACAAAACTAAATAATAAGGGAAAGAAATGCATTTTTCTTAGTGTTAGTGATCAATCAAAGGTTTATAAGTTTTATAATTCTATTACAAAGAAAATTGTCATTAACCGAGATGTAATTTTTTATTAAAAAAAAAAAAGATTTTTACCATGGAATAGCAATGTTATTAAACAACAAATACCTACTAATTTCGATGGAATTGATGAAGAGAACAGACAACAATTGACAAAATAAATTCCATCAGATGTTCAGATAATATTCCAAGTTCCCAGACAGTAGCAGAAGATAAAGGACGGCTTCAACATATTAAAAAAAGACCTGTATGAATGATCGATTATGAAGTAACTGGAATTGACCAATCTGAGAACTCACTTACATACTTTGCTATATTTTTGGATTCTGATCCTACAGGTTTTGAAGAGGCTATCAAAGATTCAAAGTAACAAAAGGCAATGGATGAAGAAATTGCAACTATTGAATGAAACAACACATGGGAGTTAACTGATCTTTCCGAAGGATAAAAGTCAATTGGTGTCAAGTGGGTGTATAAAACGAAATTGAAGGAGAATGAAGAAATTGACAAGTACAAATCATGTTTAGTAGCTCAAGGCCATAAGCAAGAATTTGGAATGGATTATGGAGAAGTCTTTGCTCCAGTAACAAGGCATGACACGATCAGAATAGTGATAGTACTGGAAGCAAAACATTCATGGCCTATCTTTCAATTGAACGTGAAATCAGTATTTTTATTTGGTGATCTACAGAAACAGGTATTTATTAATCAATCTCCTGATTATGTGAAAGTTGGAAGTGAACATAAGGTATAGACAAACTAAAAAAGGCATTGTATAAATTAAAACAAGCCCCACGTGCTTGGTATATTCGTATAGATTTTTTTTTTTAAGGAGAGATTTAAAAAGTATCCATATGATTATACACTTTATATAAAGATTGAAGATGGAGGTAAATTACTCATTATTTGATTATATGTTGACGATTTTATTTTTATTGAAAATGATAGTGCCATATTTGAGAAATTTAAAAAATTTATGATGGCTGAATTTGATATATCTGACCTTGAAAAGATGCATTATTTTTTGAACATTGAAGTGTTGCAATCTGTTGCTGAAATTTTTGTCTCTCAAAGAAAATGTGTAAGAAATTTTGAACAGGTTTCGAATGAAGAATTATAATTTTGTTAATATGCCAGTTAAAATGGATTTAAAACTCATCAAAGAATCTAAAAAAAAGAGGGTTGATAGCACCCTTTACAAGCAAATTGTAGGAAATCTCATGTATTTGACAGACACAATGCCGGATATTATGCATGCAGTAAGTCTTATTAGTAGATACATGAAAAATCGAAGGGAGATATATCTTCTAACTACCAAAAGGATTCTTCGATACTTGCAGGGAACCATTGAATATGGATTGTTCTACAAGAATGATGAAAAATCAAATTTATTTGGTTTTACTGATAATGACCATGCAGACAATCTTGATGATAGAAAGAGTATGTTTGGTATATATTTATGATGAGTTCAGCTACTATTTCATGGTGTTGAAAAAAACAACCAATTATTACTTTATCAACAATTGAAACAGAGTACGTAATTGTAATGGTTTGTACCTATCAAGCAATTTGGTTAAAGAATGTCCTTCAAGAATTGCATTTTCAGCAAGAATGATCTACTATAATTTATTGTAACAATAGTTCTGTCATCAAACTCTCTAAAAATTCAGTTTTATATAGAAAAACTATGCACATAGTCATGAAGTTTCACTTTCTAACGGAGCTCACAAGAGATAGAATAATTGATTTTCTTTACTACAAAAGTGAATATCAGATTGCTGACATAATGACTAAGCCATTGAAGTTATCCACATTTCAAAAATTAAGAAAAGCTGCTTGGAATTTATGCAATTGATAAGTCCTATTAAACTGACTATTTGAAGAACTTTCAGTTTAAGAGAGAGATTGTTAGAAATATTTACTATTGTTAGTTAATCATGTTTGTTTGTTTTGTTCTACCTAATTGGTAGAGTTAGTGGAATAACTAGTGAAATTAGTGAAATTAGTGGAATAGCTAGTGGAGTTAGTGAAGTTAGTGGGATAGATAATGGAGTTGTTTTGAACTTTATAAATAGAGCAATTTCATATTGTGAGTTAAATATCAGCTTTACAAAGAAATAAACTCTAGTCCTTTACTTCTCTTATTATTTTTCTCAGTCATTGTAACAAAAACTAGAGAGGTAATCCAAAATCGAACTAATAGATTGGGAACAAAGATCATTAATCACTCCAATTACATTTAAATCCTTATATTGTTCCCTAATCATCGGTTATGAGGGTTAAGTTTGAGCATCAGTTTGATTCAATTAATGAATTACTCAAAATGGACATCCTTAATTATTGGTTCATAGGACATCCTCAACTATTGTTCTATGTTAGGCTATCAAGCTTGGATATTTAAACTAGAGGGGAAAAAAAAAGTTACAGAGGTCTACTAGCTGGTGTTGATTAACTATCATCGGACCAATTGTCAATTGTGGAATCTTCAATGAATTTTTAGGGAGATTTGGCTTTTAAGTTTAGAAAAAAAAAAAAGAATTGAAAAGAATTGTTTAATGTATAAATACCCTGTCATATATAGAGTGCTGGCGAATCGAGCTACTTGCAAGCGGTTCGGTCAAACCGCTCAAGCTCAGTTTGACCAAGTTCAAGTAATTCAATACAAAAATTAAATCGAGTTCGAGCCTGTCTCGGTGCTATTTGAGTGCTTGTCGAGTAGCTCGATTAATTTTATTATTTATATAATATATTTATTTTGATTATGAAATGACCAATACAGGTTTATGTTTTAAATAATTTACATGAAGTTTTGTATTTCAAGTTTTCAAGTATTCGAGTTTAATAAGGGTTGAGAATAGTATTAAACTTATCAAATCGAGTTCGAGCTTTAATTGCTCTTTGCTCAAGTCGAGTTGAGCTACATAAATTTTTGCTCATTCAAATCGAGTTCGAGTTTGAATAGACTTGCTTATCGTCAAATTCGAAATTGAATATAGCATTACCCGAGCTCGACTCGACTCATTATCACCCCTAGTCATACATACTCATACTGTACAAAAATGGAAAAACTTATTTACAAGTGTATAATGTTTGATGGTAAGTAGTTAAGCTTGGTATCCTTAGTTATGATTAGAGGCATCCCATTCCTCATCATTAGACATGTTAGTGATTAGGGTTTGGTTTAGATTACTGATTTAGATTTACACTCACTAAATTTATTCATATTCAAACTCTGATCCAAATCCTCACAATAGATAGAAAAAAGAACTAGATCGAAACTATCGTGAGCATGAATACTCAATGCCTATCCATACTACAATTTGATTAGTATGTTCAAATAATAAAATTAATATTCGACAATGTGCATTAAAAAAGTATGACTAATAATATGAAATCATATCAACCAATTATATTTTCTTGGATTATATGTATCTTGACTTTATCTAGACTCACGAATCAATTTTGATAGAATCTAATTTGAGCTTTAGGAGTAGGATGGTGATTTCACAGATGAATTCAAGGAACTGCTCCTCTCTCTTTATTTGAGAAAAATGTAGTTCTGGTACCCAAATTTTGACACATGAGTAGTTTTAATCCCCCAACTTTGGATAAAATAAATCTGATTCTCAAACTTTCAATGTTTGAGCACATTTAGTACCCTTGACAATTTTTTTTTTCCAAAATACTACCGAAAAGAGTCACATGATAGTAGCATGTCCAACAACTATTGCATAAAAAAAATGCCAAAGAAACGTAAAATATTTTTCTGACACTAAGTACCAAGAAAGATATTTTAAAAACTTTAATCATTTGCCCAACTCTAGTCATTTTATTCCTTTTCTCCTTCTTTTGCTGTATTTCATCTTCACCTTAGTGTCAGAAAAATATTTGACGTTGTTGTGGCATTTTTTATACAATATTTGCCGAACATATGACTATCACGTGAAAGTAATTTGGAAAAAAACCACTAGGGTTACTAATTGTGCTCAAATATTGAAAGTTTGGTAGTTCCCACAAGGCATACTCGCAGCTCGAAAACACCCACAAAGCACAAGACTGCGATACCATTGTCACCTCTTTACCAAGAACAGGCACAATTTGGCTGAAAGCATCAGCATATGCAATCGTAAACCGTAAAAATCTCGTGGGCATCGATTGCCAGAATCTCATCTCATCAGATCCTCATGCACTTGTGCCTATCTTTGAGTACAAGGTATACGGAACCAGCCAGCTTCCTGACTTCTCTGGTCTTCCATCTCCTCGACCTTTTACCACTCATGTTCCATATTCACTGTTGCCAGAATCCATCGAGAGCAGCAAGTGTCGAGTTGTCTATATTTGCCATAATCCAGGAGATAATTTTGTCTCCTTGTGGCGAATGCAAGAAAAATTAGGCCTAAATTGCTTGAAGACGCATTTGACATGTATTGCAAAGGAGTCATGGCATGTGGTCCATACTGGAAGCATGTGCTGGGATACCGGAAACAAAGCTTAGAGAATCCAGAAAAGGTAATGTTTATGAAGACATGAAAGAAAACATTATACCCCAATTGAAAAGACTAGCAGACTTCTAGGGCTTGCCATTTAGCTGGGAAGAGGAGAAAGCAGGTGTAATAGAAGAAATATCAAAGATCTGCAGTTCGATAACTTGGAGGAGTTTAAAGTGAGTGTAACGGACAATAAAAGCATAGAAATCTCAGAAATGGAAAGGTCGGTGATTGGATAAATCATCTCACACCATCCATGGTGAAGCAACTATCTAGAATAACTGAAGAGAAGCTAAGTGGAACAGGTCTGTCATTTAAGTTTAACCTCCAGGACAAGAGTGTAAAGGGTGACAACCTGAGTCCAAATTAACCCAGTAATTGATTGAATTGATCCTGAAAGATGATAATCTTTGCAAAGAAAAAAAAATCGTTTGAAAAGGATCAGCTAATCTGCTCTAATAGCATGTTGATTCACTATTATTTCGATGCCTAAGTGTAAAAACTCTCTCTGCTAAAGACACATATTGTCTTACTGATAGCTTTTGCAAATATTTACGTACTTTATGACCTGAGATGGGAATATAATAGAAATGAAGCATGGCCAAATCATCAACATTTTATTCATCAATAGTTCAGCAATATACCTCCTATATTTAGAAATTAAGAGAAAATTTTCATGTCTTACTTTCACAAAGAAGGAAAGGTTTCTGCCAGAGGAATCTGAAAGCATAACTTCACAAAGAGTTTACACACTGTACATTTCACACTGCAGAAGCATAGACCACACCACACACTATTTTGATAGGGCACACAAAGCAAAGCAAACTAAATAAGTTGTTTTAAACTATCAACCATGTCTCACATATGATCACAGCTAATCTCATGATGCCCATTGCATCTGATAATTCCAATATCTGGAGACCGGAGGTCAGAAATGGAGATCAGTTTGGACCTGAATTTGTCAGCTCCGTCACTGTTAGTTGCCACCACTTGGTGTCCAGTGTTCAAAGTTTCCACTACAACTGAACTGAGAATTGTATCTGGAACAGAGTACGAGATGGCAATAAGCGATTCACGTGCGACCTCCAAAGAAGCCTCCTTTTCCAGAGCACTGGGATCCATAAAAAGCAAATCTCCTGACAATGAAAGGTCCTCAGTAAAAAATGCCAAAAATCAAAACCACAAGATTTCCAAAATAGTTGTCAATTATCTTCTCCAACAACCCCCCCCCCCAAAAAAAAAAAAGTACAAAAATAAATTCTAGGAAAATTTGCTAACATATGACAGACAGGCATCATTAGAGAAAATATGCTTAGATAACAAAAATAAGTACCAGAAAGCAAATTGATAAACAGGGAACTTATCATTTAGTACATAGTCATGCAGTCAGACATCTTTGAGACATATATCTCAGAAGTTCAGAAAAACTAAACTCACATTTACTGCTCTAGTCAAGTCCCATCTGACAGGCAAATTAGAAAGCCAATACATATCAACAACAACTAATTTTCTCTTGCCAGAATTGACTTGATGTAATTACAGAGATGTAAGAGTAACAAACAAGTAGGATTCAACATGAAACACTTTCCGCAAAAGTCACATAAGTAAAAATAGGAATAATAAAGCCAGCACATGCTAAAAGAAAAGGAAAGAAATGAAAATTATAACCAATCTCTACTCAGGCACATAAAATTGTTCCAACTGAGATATGATTCTTGTACGAATCAACTCTCCACCTTTTACTCTCTTCAGCATCTATGATGCACCCTTGACTTCATTTGAAGTGTCACATAAAAATCCAGTACCAATAACAGAGCCGTTTCATGTCTGCAAATCATACAGCTAAGGAAAGAAAAGTCCAAGTAACATAGGTATGATCAAACTGGGCACTGGACGCAATTAGCGCGTGGTGGAATGGCAGTATCCAATATGAAAGATAAATCAATCACCTCAATACATATATCTAACTGTGCTATCTCTACCAAATATTGGAAGCAATCAAAATTTTTTGCCTTATAGGATGATTTTCACAAATTGGAAAACAACATTCTCTACTCCTAAGAAACTTGGAACCGAGCTTCAATTGAGCAAATCTTGCTACTAATATTTGTCAAAAGCAATTGATTATTGGGCTGATCATCATCGTCGTATAAACTAAGTTTGCAAGTAAAAAGAGTTACAGGATCCAGAAGGTAAGGATAAAGCATTAGCTACAGAAGATTTCAGCTCATCGGGACAAAGTCTGAAATCCTAAGTCAGAAGTATATGACTTCAACAGTATACTAGCAAGCAAAATTACATCCTTTTATCTGACAGAAAGAAGCCAAAGATACGATTGTGTTGAATGAAGATCTTGAAATACTTATTTATGAAAGAAAATACTGTTTAACTCTTATGGTTTCGATCGTTATCTCCCTTACAACTTATAACTTCTAGTCTTGCCCTACCACTCAACTCCGTCCTTATTTTTCCCAAACAGCTTCTGCATCGCAATTCCTCCTACTCTCACACTCATCATAGCTAACAGAAGCAAATGTTCCTGAAATCCTGCTAAAACATATCACCTGCACCTTCCATTACTCTTTAGAATTAAACAATATCCATTATTAATTTTATCTCCATATGTTCCAATAAATTACAGGACAACAAACACTCACTAAACTTGTTGATTTTCCCTAAACTAAATAAGTCAACTTTTTAATGATCTAATTAACAACTTAGATTTCAGCTAAGGCCGCTACAACAAATATCTCTATTAACAGCTAGTATTACACAAGCTGCACTCTTACTCTGCTTAAGACTTCTTCTTTATCATAATCTGTTCTGCAATTCACTGCAGTTTCAAGCATCTTGACCCACGCGTGTAAAAAATCCTTCGTCTGACAAACGGTGACGATTTATACAAGATTAATCCGTAAACAAAAAACACTTTATATCAATCTAAAAAAGCACTAACCTTCAAGAATCCTACACAACCTGCAAATTTTCCTGATTCGTTTCCTTATATTTTTCCAATAAATAATAACCCGCAACTGCTCAGCTGAAAAACAATCAACCACAAAACCCAATTTACAAGTTTTTAAGTTTCTGAATTTCCATCCACAGATTATCCATCTTATCACTATATCCATAAACAATTCTACAAATAAACCAAATATTGGCATCAAATTAAACAGATAAGCTCCAACATAGATCAGAAATCAAAATTCAAGCAAATTGAAACATAAATTTTTGTTCAATTCACAACAAAAACCCCGAGATTTGGGATAGGAAGTGGGAGACAGAGAGAACAGACCTTGTTGGAATTTGTTGCGGCCGTTCAAGAATTCTGAATTCTGAATCTGACGTGGCAATTTAGTCGCTTATGTAGGAGTTGGAAGTCAAGACTCGACAGCATTAAAACCCAACCCCGAACCGTCAACCGGCCGGTTTTCTGGTCTGGATTAGCTTCAAAAACCAAATAGCATCAATTTTACATTAAATTAGTTGAATCGTCCGATTCAACTACTAAACCATTGAACCGAAATGGTTTTGTGAGGTTTGGTTCAATATCCAACCTTAATTAAGTCGACAATTTTGAATTTGATCAACCAATCTCATTAATGACATTTCAAATTTAATATCTTACTAATTATCCATTCATAATTATCTCTAACTAATTAGACAATAACAATTATAGTCTTATTCTACTCATTTCTCTTGTCTCCTCCATAATTACATACTAACTCTTGTCTAACATTTATAACATAGGGTCTTTATAATGAGTGCCCACTGGATACTCGTTAAAATATATTGCGGGTGCTACATTTTTAGAAATGTAAGATTAATTAGAAAAAAATAAATACAAGGGAAGATAAGTAAAATTAAATAAGAAAAGTACATAAATGCAATAATAGGTCATAATTATTAGTATATATATATATATATGATAAGTTAGGTCAATTTTAGATTTGTTAACGAGTGCCTAATAGACACCCATTAAAAAAATTTTATAACATATACAACTGTATTATTTTTTCTTTTAATCTTGAATGCATTTCATTTATTTGTTAATGCCTTTTATATTTTTAATTTTTATCATATAAACTAGTGCTCATATAATTTAGGAAAATTACAAATACATGAAATAATATGATTTAAACCTCTAACTTATAAAGGCTATTTTTGAGTTTCAAACAAATAATACTATTTAGAAAAATAGAATGAGAATTGAAGTGATCATATTTAACAATATGACTTAAGTTTCTACAAATATCTAATTTTTTTTTTATATTTAATATTTATTAATAATATTTATAATGTAATTATGACATCACAAGTTAATAATGATAAGTCCAACGGTTGATCCAATGACCTTTGACCCATTCATTTTTGGGTTAATGAGTGGTCTGGGTTTTAGAACCTTGCTCAAGAGTCCAAGTTCCAACCGCTTCTGACCCTTCCCTCTCACATAATCAGAACTCATTGATGACGTATAGGATGATGAAATGGTACTTTGGAAAATAACATTTCGGTCTTAAATTTTCTCAATTTGCATTGCCCTCCTCATCCTATATGGTTATTGAAACATTGAGGACTCCCAAAGTTTCAATGTGAGCAAAAATTGGTCCTAATAGCACACTCGAGGTCTGTTACATGACAAAATTTTACTAGTAATATTTGTAGTATTAGTAGTTACTTGAAGGAATAATAATGTTAGTAATTAATAGTCATATTAGTAGTTAGTAACAGTATTAATAGCTAATGGTAACATCATTAGTCACTAGAAATATTGAAATTAGTAACAACATTTAGTATTACAAGGATTGATTTGGCTAGAAATTGACTAAAAAAAAATCAAAATTAGTTAAATTTTAGATATTTAATAAATTGAAATTTTGGGAAATCATATTCAATTGAATCAATGGTTCCTAATGAATATGATATTTAGTGGGCCAAATTCAATCGAAATTAAGAATTTGTACTAAAATTTCACTTTTTCAAAATCCATTCAATTAAAATGTAAGAGTCTCTCTCTCTCTATATATATATATATATATATATATATATATATATGAAAGTTCCTAATTTGATTACCTATTTTCTCTCTCTCCTAGGTGGCATGCCTAATTAGAAAGAATTGATGAGTAATTTGAATACTTGGATTTTACCCACATTTGTATCCAACTATTCTTAAACTAATTCTTTTTGTAATTTCTCTATCTTTTAACAACTTAATCATTTTAAATAAATTTTAATTATATTTTGTTATGGTTTTCTTCTCTCTTCTAACAAACTTTTATTTTTATTTATATATTTATTTAATTTAATTTATCCATACATATCATTTTTATGTGCTGTTGTTTTAATTGTTACTTTATTAAAGTTGCTAGAAACTTAATATTTGTTTATGGAGAAAATATGTTTTTTGCATCTTTGATTTTTAGTTGAATACACACATATAGTTTTAGGTTTTTAATCATATTAAAATTTAATGATTGATTCAAAAATTAATATGGTACCTGAACACTTAGATACATTAATTTGCTAAAACAAATATTCATGAATATGTAAGAATATTATTTTATTTTTAAAATTTATATAAAATCATAACTAATTCTAATATAAAAAGAAACCATGCTAATGCATGGATTAAAATGCTTGTTTAAATTGAATGTGGCCTTTTGGAAATCAAATTCAATTAAACCTAAGAGTTTCTATAGTGTTAATTTCATGAAATTTAATTTAGTTAAATTTAAGAGTCTGCACTAAATTCAACTTTCAACAAAAGAAATGTGGCTTTGGGAGTTTGACAGGATCTTATGGTTGACATTAATACTAGTAGCTAGTACTAGTTATATTAAAAACAGTCCCAATTACTTGTAATATAGGTAATATTTATAATTACTAGTAAAATTATCAATATGCAGTTGCTTGTAATGTTAATAATAGTAGTAATTAAAAGTAATATTCGTTTTTACTCGAAATATTAGCAGTATTAGTAGTGACTAGTAGCATTGGCAATTACTAATATATATTATTAGTTAATACTAAAATGAGTTATTACTAGTAACATTACGAATTATAAGGTTTGTTAGTAAATTACTAGTAACATTAGTCGTGTTCACTTAATTGACTTATAGAAAATCAAAGTTATATTAAACTTAAGAGGTTGTAAAGAATTTTCAGCAAAATATAGAAGTTTTTTTTACTGGTTATGATTTTTAGCAAATCAAATTTAGTTAAACTCAAGAGGTGGTACTCAATTTGACCTTAAGGAGGAAATCAACCTTAACTAAACTTAGAGATCCTAGAGTAAGGACGTGGTTTTTATGAGTTCGATAGTGTCTTAATATGAGTAGCTGCCATTACTACTAGCGTGATTACTAGTTATATTAGCAATAATAGTAAGTACTAGTCCAATGGCCATTACGTCAATTCGGTAGTCATAATAAAATTGTCTTGAAATGTTTGGGCTTTGGCAGCCAACAACCCACATATTCGAGCAGCTTAAAAACAATATCCAATGGCCTCAAGTTCGATAGTGTCACTTGAAATGTTCAATCGATTCTTTCTAGATCACTGATTTTTTTCTTTTTTTGTCGCAACGATAACATTTGTATAACCTACTCTAACCTAATTTAAGGGGAAGGGGAGCAACAGGAAATCCCGTCGGAGGAAGCCACTTGAAAGTGGCAGTCACAATTAAGTGGCAAGATGGGAGACAAGGGTTGAACGCTTAACCCCTCACCCCCATCAAGACTTGGTGGTATAACAGCCCAAGAGGTTGTTGGCAGATCACTGGTTTAATTAATGTTAAAATCTTTTAGGTTCAAAAGAAAACTTTAACCCTTTTTTTTTTTTGTAGGATAAGTGAACCGAGACCCCTCACTTCCCGCATATCACCTAACCCATCGCTTCTCGAAAACAAAACTTTAGAAACATAATGCTGAATGCAAAAGCTAGTGATTTTCCACTACCTTCAAATTTATGCATATTCAAAAGAAAAGTTATGTTGTACATCTGAGGAATGCGTATCTAGGAACTTAGGATTCATCTCTAACAATAATGTTTAGAGCTCCAACTTAGGGAGGTAACAACTTAACTCACGAAAGCATTTAGAAAAAAAAAATTGACCAAACCATTAAGAAAAGTAATATCCAATGGCCCCAAGTTCGATAGTGTCACTTCAAATGTTCAATCGATTCTTTCTAGATCACTGATTTTTTTTTTTTGTTGCAACGATAACATTTGTATAACCTATTCTATCCTAGTTTAAGGGGAAAGGGAGCCGACGGGATTTTCCATCGGAGGAAGCTACTTAAAAGTGGCAGTTACAATTAAGTGGCAAGGTGGGAGACAAGGGTTGAACGCTTAACCTCTCACCCCCATCAAGACTTGGTGGTACAACAGCCCAAGAGGTTGTTGGCAGATCATTGGTTTAATTAATGTTAAAATCTTTTAGGTTCAAAAGAGAACTTTAACCCCTTGTTTTTGTAGTATAAGTGAACCGAGACTCCTCACTTCCCGCATATCACCTAACCCATCCCTTCCCGAAAACAAAACTTTAGAAACATAATGCTGAATGCAAAAGCTAGTGATTTTCCACTACCTTCAAATTTATGCATATTCAAAAGAAAAGTTATGTTGTACATCTGAGGAATGCGTATCTAGGAACTTAGGATTTATCTCTAACAATAATGTTTAGAGCTCCAACTGAGGGAGGTAACAACTTAACTCACGAAAGCATTTAGAAAAAAAAAAATTGACCAAACCATTAAGCAAAGTAATATCCAATGGCCCCAAGTTCAATAGTGTAACTTGAAATGTTCAATCGATTCTTTCTAGATCACTGATTTTTTTTTTTTGTTGCAACGAAAACATTTGTATAACCTATTCTAGCCTAGTTTAAGGGGAAGGGGAGTCGACGGGAAATCCCGTCGGAAGAATCCACTTGAAAGTTACAGTCACAATTAAGTGGTAAGGTGGGAGACAAGGGTTGAACGCTTAACTCTCACCCCCATTAAGACATGGTGGTACAACATCCCAAGAGGTTGTTGACAGATCACTGGTTTAATTAATGTTAAAATCTTTTAGGTTCAAAAGAAAACTTTAACCCTTTTTTTTTTGTAGGATAAGTGAACCGAGACCCCTCACTTCCCGCACATCACCTAACCCATCGTTTCCCGAAAACAAAACTTTAGAAACATAATGCTGAATGCAAAAGCTGGTGATTTTCCACTACCTTCAAATTTATGCATATTCAAAAGAAAAGTTATGTTGTACATCTGAGGAATGCGTATCTAGGAACTTAGGATTTATCTCTAACAATAATGTTTAGAGTTCCAACTTAGGGAGGTAACAACTTAACTCACGAAAGCATTTAGAAAAAAAAAAATTGACCAAACCATTAAGAAAAGTTGGTCTTCTTGGGATTCAGCCCAACAAAATTTCCCTCCGATTAGAATGCTTCATATAGATACTAATGTAATCCCGCAGATGGACGACAGATCAATCTTTTTCTTTATTGTGCGATTTTTTTCGTTTGTTTTCTCTTCTATTGAAAGTAGATAATGAGTGGAGTATTCTTATCCTGCAATTTTATATACTGTGGAAACAGTCTTAACATACCTGACCTAAAGCATTATCTGCTCCTTGCGAATGACAAAAGAACATTCGGGTGCATATATATATCAATCAAGAACCCTGATAGATCATCTTTTTAATGTGCTAAAAACATTTAAAAAGAAGCACGGGATATTCGTAAAACCACTAATAAAGAAGCAAATGACTTGATTTGACTTATTAGTAAACCAAATTTGAACATTCTTATCAAGTCATACTCGATTCAAGTATCGAATAATTTAATTTATCTTTTAGTCACATTAAAAGTAACAAGACCTTTTTGATACGTAGAATGCAAACAAGAGAATTTCGGACGAACAATGTAGTATTTACGCAAAACGCAGGGGGGTAGAGTCTACCCCTCTACCCTGTGGAATAGTTATAGATGTTTCCCGCTTTTATGTATGACCAATATTGTTAAATTTCAAATTCTCATTATTACATTTTTCGTTTCATGTTTTTGCAATTGGCTAGTGATGTGAGATAGCTGTCCCTACGCCCTAGAAATACTCTTGAAAAACCTCACTGGCAAGAGGAACTCTAAATATTAGGGAGCTAAAGGAACTCTCAACCGACCGAACATACATTATATTGCCTCCAGGCACTATAATCATTTTTTCCTAGGTGATTAGGAATATATATATGTATATGTCAAGAAAGATTTTAAATTTGTACCATGCACAATCCTAATATTTAGAGAATTTAAAATGGATTCAAATAATTTTGTCCTTGAGCTTCATCTGTTTTACTGCATGGACAGTAGTGATAGGGTATTAATTGTTAGTAATTTTATCATTAATTTTCCTCTTTATCCGTGCCAAATATTGTTTTAATTGTCAATATATATTTATATTTGGTATTTGGATATAATTTCAGAAAGTGGAGCAGAAAAGTGCTAAAAGGGGACCTTCTTGAGAAGATTTCTCCACACGTGAAAGTTTCTAAAAGCTTTCCACAATCAGCCCAAATTGTGCAAACCAACGGAATTGCTGATGAAGAGTTGCCTTCCTATTATTAAGTCCTGGCAAGTCCACTAGCAATAAGAAATCAAAAGGAGAGAATTCTGCGGGGACCACGTAACATTGATTTAGAAAATGTGTTCTTATTGTGGGAGATATACTCATTAGTCAAGATGGACTTTGATGATGAAAGGAGCTTTTCCAATTTGATTCCTACGTCACTAGTTCTCTTAGGAAACTAGTGCTAAAGATAAAAGGAGGAAAAGGCACTAGAGGAGGGCTGGCAGAAGACATTAGATTAGTTTTCTCTCTACGGAGAGGAAGAGAGGTAGTTTTTGGTTCTCAGAGGAGTTCTTCCTTTCCTTGTTTGTAGTGTGCAACTTTGGTTCAAAGAGTCTACGGAGACTCAAGTTTCTTCCTAAATTCTTAGTTAGTTATTTATGTATTTGATTCCATTTAAATTGCGTGGGAATTTTCTTATGAGGCGTGGCTAATTTTCTCCTCTAGTCAAGGATCAACGCGAAGACGCAGTCCCAAATATCTGTGAGATCTAATTAATTTTACGTGTTCCTTAATTTATTAATATTTGCATGTTTTCTATTTTAATTTCCATGGGATTATTTTGTTAATTGGATATCAAGGGCCCGATGTGCAATTTGACTTATTAATCTCTTGTCAAATTAATCAATTAAATCCGTAATTGTTTAGTTGGTTAATATTAGTGACAACTAGTATTTTCACATACTAGGAGGACATGCAATCTGATTTAAATAACCCTCGTAGCGTGTTATTAATTTGGGTTAGGCTTTTCTAGTTTTTAATGCAATTAGGAAATTAATTCCTACGGTCGTACCTAGGAGTATTTCCTGGTTAGGGGTAATCAACGGTCGTACCTTGGTTATCAATAAATTAAGGAAAAGCTGGTCGTTAGATTTTATCGGCGACTATAACTAACCTATTAATAAAATTAAGTGAACCTTCTTTGCATCAATGATCGGATGAATGGACTGTGTCTGCGTAGTTGTATCCTTGGCTAGAATTTATTTATCATTTATTTAATTGCTATTTACAATTGTATTAATTAATTATTTATTTTTGGTTAATTATTTTTTAGTTAAATTGTTTAATTATTTACTTTTAATTTCATTTTGATAAAAATCCCCCGTGTCTCGAATTTAAAAAGAATCAAATTTTTTCCAGTCCCTGTGGATTCGACCCTACTCACTACTATACACAGAAAATTCATTTTTCTCGAGTAGGTATTTATTATTGCACAGGCTCGACACCTGTCAATTTTTGGCGCCGTTGCCGGGGACTGGCGTTAATTATTTGTTTCTTTTTAAGTTCATTTTTGTTCTAATTTTCTGGTATTTTTCTAGTTTATGCCTCGTTCTTCTCGTACAGGCGAATTAATTTTTGACCCTGAAGTAGAGAAGACCGCGCGTAGAACGAGGAAAGAAACCAGGCGGCTCAGAGAAGAGCAATACGGTATTGCACCTCAGGGACTTGATCCAGAGGTTGAGCCGACAAATTTGTCTGGTGACGATTCAAGTGATTCAGACCAAGAGGAAGTCACTATGGCAAATGCGCGAACACTAAGGGAGTTGGCTGCTCCTGATTTAAATCAGCAGCCCTTGTGCATTACTTTTCCACATTTAAATGATGACACTCCCTTTGAACTTAAATCTGGTCTAATTCATCTCTTGCCATCTTTTCATGGTCTACCAGGTGAGGAGCCCTACAAGCACTTGCAAGAGTTTGACGTCGTTTGCAACAGTATGAAGCCTCCGGGAATTACTGAAGAGCAAATAAAGATGAGGGCCTTCCCCTTCTCTTTGAAGGATTCCGCAAAAGACTGGCTCTACTACCTACCGCCTGGTAGTATCACCACGTGGGATCAACTGAAGAAAAAATTCTTGGACAAGTACTTTCCGGCATCTCGAGCTGCAAGCCTAAGGAAGGAGATATGTGGCATCAAACAACACCCAGGCGAGTCACTCTATGAGTACTGGGAGAGGTTTAAGAAACTGTGCACCAAATGCCCTCAGCATCAGATAAGTGAGCAACTGCTCATTCAATATTTCTATGAGGGGTTGCTTTTCAGGGACAGAAGCATAATCGATGCTGCAAGTGGAGGGGCATTGGTGAACAAAACCCCTCGAGGAGCATGGGAGTTGATTGAAGGGATGGCTGAGAACTCACAGCAGTTTGGTTCAAGAGAGGACATCCCGACGCGTAGGGTGAATGAGGTGGAAACGTCCTCTATCCAACAGCAGATCTCCGAATTAACATCTTTCGTAAGACAATTAGCTGTGGGGAGTAATTCACAAGTCAAAGTGTGTGGGGTGTGCACTGCCGTGGGTCATCCTACGGAAATGTGTCCACTGGTTCAAGAAGAAACTGCAGAACAGGTGAACATGGCTGGCCACGCGCCCGCGCCAAGAAAGCAGTACGACCCGTACTCAAACACCTACAATCCTGGTTGGAGGGATCACCCCAACCTTAGCTATGGAGGAAATAGGCAGTCTAACTTTGTGCCAAATAGACAGCAAGGGCACCAACAGCAGTATCATCCTCGCCTACCACCACCACCACCCCCTTCAAACTCAAGTCCGTCCATGGAAGAGATGATGAAGCAATTACTTGCTAATCAACAAAAGACGGATTCAGACCTGCAAAGCATGAGAAATCAACTGGGACAAGTGCAATCATTGCAAAATCAAATGAATCAAATGGCTATAACAATCAACCGTTTGGAGTCTCAAGTTCAAGGAAAGTTGCCATCTCAACCTGAGGCGAATCCAAAGAATGTAAGCGCAATGACCTTAAGGAGTGGGAAGGAAGTTCAAGGACCCGAACCCGTGATTCCTAAAGATAAGGACGAGGAACGGATTGAGAAAGAATTGGAAGAGGAGGGCACAGACAACAAAAATGCAAAGGTAACCTCGAACCCAATTCCTACAACTAAAACTAATCCACCTCCCTTTCCTAGCAGGTTAGAGAAACCAAAGAAGCAAGACAAGGAAAAAGAGGTCTTGGAGATTTTTCGCAAGGTGGAGATCAACATACCCCTGCTGGATGCGATTAAACAAGTACCCAGGTACGCAAAATTTTTGAGGGACTTGTGTGCCAACCGCAAGCGGTTGAAGGGGGATGAACGAGTTATAGTTGGGGAGAATGTTTCAGCAATTCTACAAAGGAAACTTCCACCAAAATGCGGAGATCCAGGTATGTTTACTATTCCTTGTAGGATAGGTAATACTTTGATTGGGAAGGCCATGTTAGACCTGGGAGCCTCAATTAATGTCATGCCAAAGTCCATTTATGCTTCCTTAAACTTAGGCCCTTTGAAAGAGACTGGGATACTAATTCAATTAGCTGACAGGACCAATGCATACCCTGACGGGTTGATTGAAGATGTTTTGGTAAAAATTAATGAATTGGTTTTTCCAGCTGATTTTTATGTGCTCGACATGGAGGATGAACACTCCCGTGATCCGTCACCTTTGTTGTTAGGTAGACCCTTTTTGAGCACAGCCCGAACCAAAATTGATGTTAATAAGGGTACTTTGTCTATGGAATTTAATGGTGAGATTGTTCACTTTAACGTCTTTGAGACCATGAAATATCCATCCGATTCAAATATTGGCTCTGTTTTCTCGGTAAATGTTATTGACCCTGCTATACAGGAGGTTTTTGAAATTGAAGGCAGGGATGAACTAGAGGTCGTCCTGACCAGGCACTTTGAATCCGAAACGACCTCTAGGGTAGAGTTGAGTGAAGAGCTTAAATGCGTGATTGGATCGTTGCAAACGTTACCAACCACGAAGACAAGGTATGATCTTGCACCGATTTTCATACCCGAACCTCACCAAAGGTTACTTCCATCTGTGGTGCAGGCACCTGTCTTGGAACTAAAACCACTGCCGAAACACCTAAAGTATGTATACTTAGGTGAAGGGGAGACACTTCCAGTGATCATCTCCGCGGGTTTATCAAAGGTTCAAGAAGAGAAACTACTTCGAGTTCTTAGGGAACATAAGCAGGCGATAGGATGGACCATCGCCGACATCAAGGGAATTAGCCCTGCGGTGTGTATGCACCGAATTCGACTCGAGGAGAATGCTAAACCCGTACGGCAAGCTCAACGGAGATTAAATCCTCTCATGATGGAGGTCGTAAAGAAAGAGATTTTAAAACTGCTGGACGTTGGAATTATATTTGCAATATCAGATAGCCCGTGGGTAAGTCCAGTACAGGTGGTCCCGAAGAAGGCAGGGGTGACAGTGGAATCAAACCAAGAGGGTGAGCTCGTACCAATTCGAAAGCCCACCGGATGGCGACAGTGTATCGATTACCGAAAGCTAAATGCCGTCACGAAAAAGGACCATTTTCCCCTCCCTTTCATTGACCAGATGGTGGAGCGATTAGCATGTCGAGCTTACTATTGTTTCTTGGATGGATTTTCAGGTTATTTTCAAATTGCCATCGCACCCGAGGACCAAGAGAAGACTACTTTCACCTGCCCATTTGGAACATTTGCATACCGAAGGATGCCATTTGGATTGTGTAATGCACCTGCTACCTTTCAAAGATGCATGGTAAGTATCTTTTCAGAATATGTTGAGAAGATTATTGAGGTTTTCATGGACGATTTTAGTGTATATGGTGAAAGTTTTGAAAACTGTCTAGATAACCTGAAATTGATCTTAGTAAGGTGTATAGAAACTAATCTCGTGCTTAATTGGGAAAAATGTCATTTTATGGTTGAACACGGGATAGTTTTGGGTCATGTTGTATCATCTACAGGTATTGAGGTTGATAAGGCAAAAATAGATGTTATATCTACTTTACCTTACCCAGCGAGTGTGCGGGAAGTTCGTTCTTTCTTGGGTCACGCAGGTTTCTATAGAAGATTCATCAAGGATTTCTCAAAAATTGGAGCACCCTTGTTCCAACTTTTGCAAAAAGATGTATCCTTCGAATTTGATGAAACATGTAAGGGGGCATTCAATAAGTTAAAGGAGTTATTGATCACCTCACCTATTATCCAACCCCCTGACTGGAACCTCCCATTCGAGATCATGTGCGACGCCAGTGACTATGCAGTTGGTGCGGTATTGGGTCAAAGAGTAGGAAAAGCAGCTCATGCTATCTACTACGCATCTCGAGCCTTGAACGGAGCTCAATTGAACTATTCAACCACCGAAAAGGAGCTTTTAGCAGTTGTTTTTGCCTTAGAAAAATTTCGGTCTTATTTACTTGGTGCTAAAGTTATTATTTTTTCTGATCATGCAGCTTTGCGGTATTTGTTGACCAAAAAAGAGGCAAAACCGCGATTGATACGGTGGATATTATTGCTACAGGAGTTCAACCTGGAGATCCGAGATAAGAAAGGGGCGGAGAATCTGGTAGCAGATCACTTGAGTCGAGTACAAGTCGTCGAAGATGACATCCCATTGAGAGAAGCATTCCCCGAGGAGCATTTATTTTCCATTAACTCATCTTTGCCTTGGTATGCAGATACTGTTAATTTTCTAGTCACTGACAAATTTCCTACAGGATGGCCTAAGGCAAAGAGAGACAAGTTGAGAAGCGATGCAAAGTTCTACATTTTGGATGATCCTTACCTCTGGAAGCGGGGTGCTGATCAAATCATCCGTAGATGTGTAAGTGAATTTGAATTTCAATCTATTCTAGCCTATTGTCACTCTTTTGCATGTGGAGGTCACTTTGGACCGAAGAGAACGGCTCGCAAGGTGCTAGAGAGTGGATTCTATTGGCCAACTCTATTCAAGGATGCCTACTCATTTTGTAAGTCATGTGATAAGTGTCAAAGAGTGGGTAATATCTCTCGTAGGGATCAAATGACTCAAACCCCAATGATTTTTGTTGAAATTTTTGACGTTTGGGGCATTGATTTTATGGGTCCTTTTCCTTCTTCCTTTGGTTTTTTTTATATATTGCTTGCTGTAGATTATGTTTCGAAGTGGGTAGAAGCAAAGGCCACCCGCACTAATGATTCCAAAGTGGTTGCAGAATTCGTTAAGTCTAATATTTTTGTTCGTTTTGGGATGCCGCGAGCAATTGTAAGTGATCGGGGTACTCATTTCTGCAACAAAACGATCGCTGCAATTTTCAGGAGGTACGGTGTCTTGCACAAAGTCTCCACTTCTTACCATCCTCAGACAAACGGTCAGGCGGAGGCATCGAACCGAGAGATCAAGTCAATTTTGGAGAAGATGGTTCGACCCGATAGGAAGGATTGGAGTATAAGACTTGAAGATGCCTTGTGGGCATATAGAACGGCGTACAAGACGCCAATCGACATGTCCCCTTACCGTTTGGTATTTGGGAAGCCATGCCACCTCCCTGTCGAGTTCGAGCATAGAGCATTTTGGGCAGTCAAGCAATGCAACATGGATATCGAAGAGGGCGGAATTCAAAGAAAACTGCAGTTACAAGAATTGGAGGAGATTCGCAATGAAGCCTACGAGAATGCTGTGATTTATAAGGAGAAAAACAAGATTTTTCATGACCAGCAGGTCTCTAGGAAGACATTTGAATGTGGACAAAAAGTTCTACTGTATCACTCCAAATTGAAGTTATTTCCAGGTAAGCTACGTTCTCGTTGGATTGGTCCCTTTGTGGTAACTAATGTCTTTGATTATGGTGCAGTGGAGATCCAGAGTCTAAGGACAGAGAAGAAATTTGTGGTGAATGGACATCGTCTTAAGCCGTATTATGAAGGGGTTCCAGTTGAGCGGGTAGAGATGATGCATTTGGAGGACCCAATTTGCTTAGTTTAAGCAAATTACGGGTTATGTCTAGCCAAAGACACTAAAGAAAGGCGCTAGTTTGGGAGGCAACCCGAATATTAGTCTTGTTATTTCTAGTTGTTCTTCTTTTGCATTGGGTCATTTACTCGTTGGGTAGTATCTGTATTAATATTTCCTTCACTGCAATCAGGAAGACCAATCTTGGCGTGCCCGCGCGGTGTTTGAGTTTTCTGAGACCAGAGGACGAAGACCAATCTTGGCGTGCCCGCGCGGTGTTTGAGTTTTCTGAGACCAGAGGACGAAGACCAATCTTGGCATGCCCGCGCGGTGTTTGAGTTTTCTGAGACCAGAGGACGAAGACCAATCTTGGCGTGCCCGCGCGGTGTTGGACGACCCAAACCATGTTTTTGCAATAAAAAAAAAAAAAAAAAAAACCAACTTTTATTATTATTATTATTATTATTACTATTCCTATTCTTATGAGTATTATTATTATTATTCTTATTATTCCTATCTTTAACAGAAAAAGAAAAGATTATTTTCTTTCTATAAAAAAATAAAAATAAAAAAAAATAAAAAAAAATATATAAAAAAAAAATTAAATAAAAAAAAAAAATTTTTCCTCTTCTCTTTTCTTTTTCTTCTTACCTTCTTTTCTTCTTTCTTTCTTCTTTTCTTCCCCGCTGCTTGCCCTTTTTCCCCCTTTTCTTTTCTTCTTCATTCGCCGCCGCCAGAAGCTCCGCTGACCCACGGCAGCTGCGGCAACTGGCTCGCGCGCCGCTCCTCCCTGCCACTCGTCGACGCTGCCCACGCCGGACGCCGCTGCCGCAGGCGCCACCCCCCCCCAGCTCTTCTCGCCGCTGCCTCGGCTCTCCTCGCCAAGGGTGACCACCAGCTCATCTCACCTCCTTCACCCTTGTCATAGCCACCGCCTCCAAAATTCGCCTGAAGCCCCGAAAGCCGCGCACCACCAGATCCAGCTGCCGGAAACTCTTCTCTCTCACAGCCAGCACCTTCATCGCACCACTGGCTTCGTATGCACGTTCCTGTCTCAATCTCTTTCTATTTTTTTTTTTTATTTTCTTATTTTATTATTGCAGTATGTTTTTATTATTTTTAGTACAGTACGTTTTTGAAAATTTTGCGCGTTTGGACTACCTGACATTTCTATTCCTCCTTAGTTGGGTACTTCTGTGTTACTTTGCTTGTTTCTTTTTACTTTGCTTGATTTTTATTTATTTAGTAGATTGACTTGTGGTTAGTCGTGTGATTTTTAGAATTGAATGTCCAATCGTTAATCATTATATATATATATATATTTTAGGTCGAATTGTGTTTAATCTGCTGTACTTTGTGTCTAACTGTGGGTAATTTGCTACAGTTGTTTGTTCAATTGGGAGGTGCCTTTAACACTTAAATTTACTTATTGAAGTAGATTGCCTTCAATTGCCTTAAATGAGAGCCTTTTGTCTGTTTGCATTTCAATTACTACATTGATTGGGGTGATTTTGAGGTACATTATTATTACATTTAGATAAGTTTGGAACCACGAGTGTTTATTGATTGCATTTGTTATAAGTGTTGAGATATCTGTATAACTTGTGAGTGAATGAAGTGTGCATTTTGTTCATTGAATTGATTTTTCATTTGTTAGTGCTTTGAATTTCTTGTTTCCATTATTCGTTAGCAACTGTTGTCTATTGTGGTTTGGAGTGCAATTTGGAAAGAATGGTGAAACCACGATCCCGACCCTTTGACCTCCGCTCCGCCTCCTCCAACTACGAGTGCTAATAGCTGGCACAAGATTCAGGGGAGTTTCGTTGTCCTTCTTCTTATTTTTACTGTTTCATTATCACATTGAGGGCAATGTGTGATTTAAGTGTGGGGGGGATTTGGATTTAGTTTTGATTGGTGTTTCTTTAATTTGCTGCCTTTCTTACTAGTGTTTTGATGAATAAATATGGCAATTCATTCGTTTATTGCTGGTTGTGATTTATCTTATGAATTTTGTTTAAGTGGCAAGTAAAAGTATGTTATCTTGGTGAATACCATGAGTTTTATGACTTGGTGCAAATTGTGGTTAAATTGTTTAGGCAATATAAATATTTTACTAGCAATTGTTGTGTGAATTGGGCAATTTTTAATCTTAGTTCTCCATATTAGGAGATGATGTGGGTCATGATCTTTAATTATATGGTATTCTGATGCCTTAATTGTGGTTAATAATGACTCTACTCCGCTAGTGCCGTCACCCAGTAATCGGGAGTCTTCACCACAAGTGTCGACTCTCGCGTCAAAAAGTGGCGATATCTATGAGTAGTTAGTCCTGAAGCTGTGAAAAGTTGAGTAACTGGGCTCTTTCATCTAAAAATGTCAGAGTTCACGTCAAAAGACTTGAATAGCTTGGGACTGAGCATTTATTCATTTAAAAAAAAAAAGAAAAGAAAAGAAAATAATAAGTAAGCTTATGATCATGTTGGCCTGCCGATCCTTGTTCTTCAATGTTGAGATTTTGATTTTCAGTTGACCCAATTGCTAACTTTTGCTAGTTTAATATTTTAATTTCTTAGACGAGTTAGCCATGAATTGGACGAGTCTATGATTTCAGGAGCTAACCGGGAGAAATATGTTTTGACACTTAGCCACTAAAACTTGATTTTGGGATAAGCGTAGCTTGGCAGTAAATGAAATGAGAGTTAGCCATTGTTGAGTTTAGTGTTCCCATACTTGAGGACAAGCATGATTTAAGTGTGGGGGGAATTGATAGGGTATTAATTGTTAGTAATTTTATCATTAATTTTCCTCTTTATCCGTGCCAAATATTGTTTTAATTGTCAATATATATTTATATTTGGTATTTGGATATAATTTCAGAAAGTGGAGCAGAAAAGTGCTAAAAGGGGACCTTCTTGAGAAGATTTCTCCACACGTGAAAGTTTCTAAAAGCTTTCCACAATCAGCCCAAATTGTGCAAACCAACGGAATTGCTGATGAAGAGTTGCCTTCCTATTATTAAGTCCTGGCAAGTCCACTAGCAATAAGAAATCAAAAGGAGAGAATTCTGCGGGGACCACGTAACATTGATTTAGAAAATGTGTTCTTATTGTGGGAGATATACTCATTAGTCAAGATGGACTTTGATGATGAAAGGAGCTTTTCCAATTTGATTCCTACGTCACTAGTTCTCTTAGGAAACTAGTGCTAAAGATAAAAGGAGGAAAAGGCACTAGAGGAGGGCTGGCAGAAGACATTAGATTAGTTTTCTCTCTACGGAGAGGAAGAGAGGTAGTTTTTGGTTTTCAGAGGAGTTCTTCCTTTCCTTGTTTGTAGTGTGCAACTTTGGTTCAAAGAGTCTACGGAGACTCAAGTTTCTTCCTAAATTCTTAGTTAGTTATTTATGTATTTGATTCCATTTAAATTGCGTGGGAATTTTCTTATGAGGCGTGGCTAATTTTCTCCTTTAGTCAAGGATCAACGCGAAGACGCAGTCCCAAATATCTGTGAGATCTAATTAATTTTACGTGTTCCTTAATTTATTAATATTTGCATGTTTTCTATTTTAATTTCCATGGGATTATTTTGTTAATTGGATATCAAGGGCCCGATGTGCAATTTGACTTATTAATCTCTTGTCAAATTAATCAATTAAATCCGTAATTGTTTAGTTGGTTAATATTAGTGACAACTAGTATTTTCACATACTAGGAGGACATGCAATCTGATTTAAATAACCCTCGTAGCGTGTTATTAATTTGGGTTAGGCTTTTCTAGTTTTTAATGCAATTAGGAAATTAATTCCTACGGTCGTACCTAGGAGTATTTCCTGGTTAGGGGTAATCAACGGTCGTACCTTGGTTATCAATAAATTAAGGAAAAGCTGGTCGTTAGATTTTATCGGCGACTATAACTAACCTATTAATAAAATTAAGTGAACCTTCTTTGCATCAATGATCGGATGAATGGACTGTGTCTGCGTAGTTGTATCCTTGGCTAGAATTTATTTATCATTTATTTAATTGCTATTTACAATTGTATTAATTAATTATTTATTTTTGGTTAATTATTTTTTAGTTAAATTGTTTAATTATTTACTTTTAATTTCATTTTGATAAAAATCCCCCGTGTCTCGAATTTAAAAAGAATCAAATTTTTTCCAGTCCCTGTGGATTCGACCCTACTCACTACTATACACAGAAAATTCATTTTTCTCGAGTAGGTATTTATTATTGCACAGGCTCGACACCTGTCAATTTTTGGCGCCGTTGCCGGGGACTGGCGTTAATTATTTGTTTCTTTTTAAGTTCATTTTTGTTCTAATTTTCTGGTATTTTTCTAGTTTATGCCTCGTTCTTCTCGTACAGGCGAATTAATTTTTGACCCTGAAGTAGAGAAGACCGCGCGTAGAACGAGGAAAGAAACCAGGCGGCTCAGAGAAGAGCAATACGGTATTGCACCTCAGGGACTTGATCCAGAGGTTGAGCCGACAAATTTGTCTGGTGACGATTCAAGTGATTCAGACCAAGAGGAAGTCACTATGGCAAATGCGCGAACACTAAGGGAGTTGGCTGCTCCTGATTTAAATCAGCAGCCCTTGTGCATTACTTTTCCACATTTAAATGATGACACTCCCTTTGAACTTAAATCTGGTCTAATTCATCTCTTGCCATCTTTTCATGGTCTACCAGGTGAGGAGCCCTACAAGCACTTGCAAGAGTTTGACGTCGTTTGCAACAGTATGAAGCCTCCGGGAATTACTGAAGAGCAAATAAAGATGAGGGCCTTCCCCTTCTCTTTGAAGGATTCCGCAAAAGACTGGCTCTACTACCTACCGCCTGGTAGTATCACCACGTGGGATCAACTGAAGAAAAAATTCTTGGACAAGTACTTTCCGGCATCTCGAGCTGCAAGCCTAAGGAAGGAGATATGTGGCATCAAACAACACCCAGGCGAGTCACTCTATGAGTACTGGGAGAGGTTTAAGAAACTGTGCACCAAATGCCCTCAGCATCAGATAAGTGAGCAACTGCTCATTCAATATTTCTATGAGGGGTTGCTTTTCAGGGACAGAAGCATAATCGATGCTGCAAGTGGAGGGGCATTGGTGAACAAAACCCCTCGAGGAGCATGGGAGTTGATTGAAGGGATGGCTGAGAACTCACAGCAGTTTGGTTCAAGAGAGGACATCCCGACGCGTAGGGTGAATGAGGTGGAAACGTCCTCTATCCAACAGCAGATCTCCGAATTAACATCTTTCGTAAGACAATTAGCTGTGGGGAGTAATTCACAAGTCAAAGTGTGTGGGGTGTGCACTGCCGTGGGTCATCCTACGGAAATGTGTCCACTGGTTCAAGAAGAAACTGCAGAACAGGTGAACATGGCTGGCCACGCGCCCGCGCCAAGAAAGCAGTACGACCCGTACTCAAACACCTACAATCCTGCTTGGAGGGATCACCCCAACCTTAGCTATGGAGGAAATAGGCAGTCTAACTTTGTGCCAAATAGACAGCAAGGGCACCAACAGCAGTATCATCCTCGCCTACCACCACCACCACCCCCTTCAAACTCAAGTCCGTCCATGGAAGAGATGATGAAGCAATTACTTGCTAATCAACAAAAGACGGATTCAGACCTGCAAAGCATGAGAAATCAACTGGGACAAGTGCAATCATTGCAAAATCAAATGAATCAAATGGCTATAACAATCAACCGTTTGGAGTCTCAAGTTCAAGGAAAGTTGCCATCTCAACCTGAGGCGAATCCAAAGAATGTAAGCGCAATGACCTTAAGGAGTGGGAAGGAAGTTCAAGGACCCGAACCCGTGATTCCTAAAGATAAGGACGAGGAACGGATTGAGAAAGAATTGGAAGAGGAGGGCACAGACAACAAAAATGCAAAGGTAACCTCGAACCCAATTCCTACAACTAAAACTAATCCACCTCCCTTTCCTAGCAGGTTAGAGAAACCAAAGAAGCAAGACAAGGAAAAAGAGGTCTTGGAGATTTTTCGCAAGGTGGAGATCAACATACCCCTGCTGGATGCGATTAAACAAGTACCCAGGTACGCAAAATTTTTGAGGGACTTGTGTGCCAACCGCAAGCGGTTGAAGGGGGATGAACGAGTTATAGTTGGGGAGAATGTTTCAGCAATTCTACAAAGGAAACTTCCACCAAAATGCGGAGATCCAGGTATGTTTACTATTCCTTGTAGGATAGGTAATACTTTGATTGGGAAGGCCATGTTAGACCTGGGAGCCTCAATTAATGTCATGCCAAAGTCCATTTATGCTTCCTTAAACTTAGGCCCTTTGAAAGAGACTGGGATACTAATTCAATTAGCTGACAGGACCAATGCATACCCTGACGGGTTGATTGAAGATGTTTTGGTAAAAATTAATGAATTGGTTTTTCCAGCTGATTTTTATGTGCTCGACATGGAGGATGAACACTCCCGTGATCCGTCACCTTTGTTGTTAGGTAGACCCTTTTTGAGCACAGCCCGAACCAAAATTGATGTTAATAAGGGTACTTTGTCTATGGAATTTAATGGTGAGATTGTTCACTTTAACGTCTTTGAGACCATGAAATATCCATCCGATTCAAATATTGGCTCTGTTTTCTCGGTAAATGTTATTGACCCTGCTATACAGGAGGTTTTTGAAATTGAAGGCAGGGATGAACTAGAGGTCGTCCTGACCAGGCACTTTGAATCCGAAACGACCTCTAGGGTAGAGTTGAGTGAAGAGCTTAAATGCGTGATTGGATCGTTGCAAACGTTACCAACCACGAAGACAAGGTATGATCTTGCACCGATTTTCATACCCGAACCTCACCAAAGGTTACTTCCATCTGTGGTGCAGGCACCTGTCTTGGAACTAAAACCACTGCCGAAACACCTAAAGTATGTATACTTAGGTGAAGGGGAGACACTTCCAGTGATCATCTCCGCGGGTTTATCAAAGGTTCAAGAAGAGAAACTACTTCGAGTTCTTAGGGAACATAAGCAGGCGATAGGATGGACCATCGCCGACATCAAGGGAATTAGCCCTGCGGTGTGTATGCACCGAATTCGACTCGAGGAGAATGCTAAACCCGTACGGCAAGCTCAACGGAGATTAAATCCTCTCATGATGGAGGTCGTAAAGAAAGAGATTTTAAAACTGCTGGACGTTGGAATTATATTTGCAATATCAGATAGCCCGTGGGTAAGTCCAGTACAGGTGGTCCCGAAGAAGGCAGGGGTGACAGTGGAATCAAACCAAGAGGGTGAGCTCGTACCAATTCGAAAGCCCACCGGATGGCGACAGTGTATCGATTACCGAAAGCTAAATGCCGTCACGAAAAAGGACCATTTTCCCCTCCCTTTCATTGACCAGATGGTGGAGCGATTAGCATGTCGAGCTTACTATTGTTTCTTGGATGGATTTTCAGGTTATTTTCAAATTGCCATCGCACCCGAGGACCAAGAGAAGACTACTTTCACCTGCCCATTTGGAACATTTGCATACCGAAGGATGCCATTTGGATTGTGTAATGCACCTGCTACCTTTCAAAGATGCATGGTAAGTATCTTTTCAGAATATGTTGAGAAGATTATTGAGGTTTTCATGGACGATTTTAGTGTATATGGTGAAAGTTTTGAAAACTGTCTAGATAACCTGAAATTGATCTTAGTAAGGTGTATAGAAACTAATCTCGTGCTTAATTGGGAAAAATGTCATTTTATGGTTGAACACGGGATAGTTTTGGGTCATGTTGTATCATCTACAGGTATTGAGGTTGATAAGGCAAAAATAGATGTTATATCTACTTTACCTTACCCAGCGAGTGTGCGGGAAGTTCGTTCTTTCTTGGGTCACGCAGGTTTCTATAGAAGATTCATCAAGGATTTCTCAAAAATTGGAGCACCCTTGTTCCAACTTTTGCAAAAAGATGTATCCTTCGAATTTGATGAAACATGTAAGGGGGCATTCAATAAGTTAAAGGAGTTATTGATCACCTCACCTATTATCCAACCCCCTGACTGGAACCTCCCATTCGAGATCATGTGCGACGCCAGTGACTATGCAGTTGGTGCGGTATTGGGTCAAAGAGTAGGAAAAGCAGCTCATGCTATCTACTACGCATCTCGAGCCTTGAACGGAGCTCAATTGAACTATTCAACCACCGAAAAGGAGCTTTTAGCAGTTGTTTTTGCCTTAGAAAAATTTCGGTCTTATTTACTTGGTGCTAAAGTTATTATTTTTTCTGATCATGCAGCTTTGCGGTATTTGTTGACCAAAAAAGAGGCAAAACCGCGATTGATACGGTGGATATTATTGCTACAGGAGTTCAACCTGGAGATCCGAGATAAGAAAGGGGCGGAGAATCTGGTAGCAGATCACTTGAGTCGAGTACAAGTCGTCGAAGATGACATCCCATTGAGAGAAGCATTCCCCGAGGAGCATTTATTTTCCATTAACTCATCTTTGCCTTGGTATGCAGATACTGTTAATTTTCTAGTCACTGACAAATTTCCTACAGGATGGCCTAAGGCAAAGAGAGACAAGTTGAGAAGCGATGCAAAGTTCTACATTTTGGATGATCCTTACCTCTGGAAGCGGGGTGCTGATCAAATCATCCGTAGATGTGTAAGTGAATTTGAATTTCAATCTATTCTAGCCTATTGTCACTCTTTTGCATGTGGAGGTCACTTTGGACCGAAGAGAACGGCTCGCAAGGTGCTAGAGAGTGGATTCTATTGGCCAACTCTATTCAAGGATGCCTACTCATTTTGTAAGTCATGTGATAAGTGTCAAAGAGTGGGTAATATCTCTCGTAGGGATCAAATGACTCAAACCCCAATGATTTTTGTTGAAATTTTTGACGTTTGGGGCATTGATTTTATGGGTCCTTTTCCTTCTTCCTTTGGTTTTTTTTATATATTGCTTGCTGTAGATTATGTTTCGAAGTGGGTAGAAGCAAAGGCCACCCGCACTAATGATTCCAAAGTGGTTGCAGAATTCGTTAAGTCTAATATTTTTGTTCGTTTTGGGATGCCGCGAGCAATTGTAAGTGATCGGGGTACTCATTTCTGCAACAAAACGATCGCTGCAATTTTCAGGAGGTACGGTGTCTTGCACAAAGTCTCCACTTCTTACCATCCTCAGACAAACGGTCAGGCGGAGGCATCGAACCGAGAGATCAAGTCAATTTTGGAGAAGATGGTTCGACCCGATAGGAAGGATTGGAGTATAAGACTTGAAGATGCCTTGTGGGCATATAGAACGGCGTACAAGACGCCAATCGACATGTCCCCTTACCGTTTGGTATTTGGGAAGCCATGCCACCTCCCTGTCGAGTTCGAGCATAGAGCATTTTGGGCAGTCAAGCAATGCAACATGGATATCGAAGAGGGCGGAATTCAAAGAAAACTGCAGTTACAAGAATTGGAGGAGATTCGCAATGAAGCCTACGAGAATGCTGTGATTTATAAGGAGAAAAACAAGATTTTTCATGACCAGCAGGTCTCTAGGAAGACATTTGAATGTGGACAAAAAGTTCTACTGTATCACTCCAAATTGAAGTTATTTCCAGGTAAGCTACGTTCTCGTTGGATTGGTCCCTTTGTGGTAACTAATGTCTTTGATTATGGTGCAGTGGAGATCCAGAGTCTAAGGACAGAGAAGAAATTTGTGGTGAATGGACATCGTCTTAAGCCGTATTATGAAGGGGTTCCAGTTGAGCGGGTAGAGATGATGCATTTGGAGGACCCAATTTGCTTAGTTTAAGCAAATTACGGGTTATGTCTAGCCAAAGACACTAAAGAAAGGCGCTAGTTTGGGAGGCAACCCGAATATTAGTCTTGTTATTTCTAGTTGTTCTTCTTTTGCATTGGGTCATTTACTCGTTGGGTAGTATCTGTATTAATATTTCCTTCACTGCAATCAGGAAGACCAATCTTGGCGTGCCCGCGCGGTGTTTGAGTTTTCTGAGACCAGAGGACGAAGACCAATCTTGGCGTGCCCGCGCGGTGTTTGAGTTTTCTGAGACCAGAGGACGAAGACCAATCTTGGCATGCCCGCGCGGTGTTTGAGTTTTCTGAGACCAGAGGACGAAGACCAATCTTGGCGTGCCCGCGCGGTGTTGGACGACCCAAACCATGTTTTTGCAATAAAAAAAAAAAAAAAAAAAACCAACTTTTATTATTATTATTATTATTATTACTATTCCTATTCTTATGAGTATTATTATTATTATTCTTATTATTCCTATCTTTAACAGAAAAAGAAAAGATTATTTTCTTTCTATAAAAAAAAAAATAAAAAAAAATAAAAAAAAATATATAAAAAAAAATTAAATAAAAAAAAAAAATTTTCCTCTTCTCTTTTCTTTTTCTTCTTACCTTCTTTTCTTCTTTCTTTCTTCTTTTCTTCCCCGCTGCTTGCCCTTTTTCCCCCTTTTCTTTTCTTCTTCATTCGCCGCCGCCAGAAGCTCCGCTGACCCACGGCAGCTGCGGCAACTGGCTCGCGCGCCGCTCCTCCCTGCCACTCGTCGACGCTGCCCACGCCGGACGCCGCTGCCGCAGGCGCCACCCCCCCCAGCTCTTCTCGCCGCTGCCTCGGCTCTCCTCGCCAAGGGTGACCACCAGCTCATCTCACCTCCTTCACCCTTGTCATAGCCACCGCCTCCAAAATTCGCCTGAAGCCCCGAAAGCCGCGCACCACCAGATCCAGCTGCCGGAAACTCTTCTCTCTCACAGCCACCACCTTCATCGCACCACTGGCTTCGTATGCACGTTCCTGTCTCAATCTCTTTCTATTTTTTTTTTTATTTTCTTATTTTATTATTGCAGTATGTTTTTATTATTTTTAGTACAGTACGTTTTTGAAAATTTTGCGTGTTTGGACTACCTGACATTTCTATTCCTCCTTAGTTGGGTACTTCTGTGTTACTTTGCTTGTTTCTTTTTACTTTGCTTGATTTTTATTTATTTAGTAGATTGACTTGTGGTTAGTCGTGTGATTTTTAGAATTGAATGTCCAATCGTTAATCATTATATATATATATATATTTTAGGTCGAATTGTGTTTAATCTGCTGTACTTTGTGTCTAACTGTGGGTAATTTGCTACAGTTGTTTGTTCAATTGGGAGGTGCCTTTAACACTTAAATTTACTTATTGAAGTAGATTGCCTTCAATTGCCTTAAATGAGAGCCTTTTGTCTGTTTGCATTTCAATTACTACATTGATTGGGGTGATTTTGAGGTACATTATTATTACATTTAGATAAGTTTGGAACCACGAGTGTTTATTGATTGCATTTGTTATAAGTGTTGAGATATCTGTATAACTTGTGAGTGAATGAAGTGTGCATTTTGTTCATTGAATTGATTTTTCATTTGTTAGTGCTTTGAATTTCTTGTTTCCATTATTCGTTAGCAACTGTTGTCTATTGTGGTTTGGAGTGCAATTTGGAAAGAATGGTGAAACCACGATCCCGACCCTTTGACCTCCGCTCCGCCTCCTCCAACTACGAGTGCTAATAGCTGGCACAAGATTCAGGGGAGTTTCGTTGTCCTTCTTCTTATTTTTACTGTTTCATTATCACATTGAGGGCAATGTGTGATTTAAGTGTGGGGGGGATTTGGATTTAGTTTTGATTGGTGTTTCTTTAATTTGCTGCCTTTCTTACTAGTGTTTTGATGAATAAATATGGCAATTCATTCGTTTATTGCTGGTTGTGATTTATCTTATGAATTTTGTTTAAGTGGCAAGTAAAAGTATGTTATCTTGGTGAATACCATGAGTTTTATGACTTGGTGCAAATTGTGGTTAAATTGTTTAGGCAATATAAATATTTTACTAGCAATTGTTGTGTGAATTGGGCAATTTTTAATCTTAGTTCTCCATATTAGGAGATGATGTGGGTCATGATCTTTAATTATATGGTATTCTGATGCCTTAATTGTGGTTAATAATGACTCTACTCCGCTAGTGCCGTCACCCAGTAATCGGGAGTCTTCACCACAAGTGTCGACTCTCGCGTCAAAAAGTGGCGATATCTATGAGTAGTTAGTCCTGAAGCTGTGAAAAGTTGAGTAACTGGGCTCTTTCATCTAAAAATGTCAGAGTTCACGTCAAAAGACTTGAATAGCTTGGGACTGAGCATTTATTCATTTAAAAAAAAAAAGAAAAGAAAAGAAAATAATAAGTAAGCTTATGATCATGTTGGCCTGCCGATCCTTGTTCTTCAATGTTGAGATTTTGATTTTCAGTTGACCCAATTGCTAACTTTTGCTAGTTTAATATTTTAATTTCTTAGACGAGTTAGCCATGAATTGGACGAGTCTATGATTTCAGGAGCTAACCGGGAGAAATATGTTTTGACACTTAGCCACTAAAACTTGATTTTGGGATAAGCGTAGCTTGGCAGTAAATGAAATGAGAGTTAGCCATTGTTGAGTTTAGTGTTCCCATACTTGAGGACAAGCATGATTTAAGTGTGGGGGGAATTGATAGGGTATTAATTGTTAGTAATTTTATCATTAATTTTCCTCTTTATCCGTGCCAAATATTGTTTTAATTGTCAATATATATTTATATTTGGTATTTGGATATAATTTCAGAAAGTGGAGCAGAAAAGTGCTAAAAGGGGACCTTCTTGAGAAGATTTCTCCACACGTGAAAGTTTCTAAAAGCTTTCCACAATCAGCCCAAATTGTGCAAACCAACGGAATTGCTGATGAAGAGTTGCCTTCCTATTATTAAGTCCTGGCAAGTCCACTAGCAATAAGAAATCAAAAGGAGAGAATTCTGCGGGGACCACGTAACATTGATTTAGAAAATGTGTTCTTATTGTGGGAGATATACTCATTAGTCAAGATGGACTTTGATGATGAAAGGAGCTTTTCCAATTTGATTCCTACGTCACTAGTTCTCTTAGGAAACTAGTGCTAAAGATAAAAGGAGGAAAAGGCACTAGAGGAGGGCTGGCAGAAGACATTAGATTAGTTTTCTCTCTACGGAGAGGAAGAGAGGTAGTTTTTGGTTTTCAGAGGAGTTCTTCCTTTCCTTGTTTGTAGTGTGCAACTTTGGTTCAAAGAGTCTACGGAGACTCAAGTTTCTTCCTAAATTCTTAGTTAGTTATTTATGTATTTGATTCCATTTAAATTGCGTGGGAATTTTCTTATGAGGCGTGGCTAATTTTCTCCTCTAGTCAAGGATCAACGCGAAGACGCAGTCCCAAATATCTGTGAGATCTAATTAATTTTACGTGTTCCTTAATTTATTAATATTTGCATGTTTTCTATTTTAATTTCCATGGGATTATTTTGTTAATTGGATATCAAGGGCCCGATGTGCAATTTGACTTATTAATCTCTTGTCAAATTAATCAATTAAATCCGTAATTGTTTAGTTGGTTAATATTAGTGACAACTAGTATTTTCACATACTAGGAGGACATGCAATCTGATTTAAATAACCCTCGTAGCGTGTTATTAATTTGGGTTAGGCTTTTCTAGTTTTTAATGCAATTAGGAAATTAATTCCTACGGTCGTACCTAGGAGTATTTCCTGGTTAGGGGTAATCAACGGTCGTACCTTGGTTATCAATAAATTAAGGAAAAGCTGGTCGTTAGATTTTATCGGCGACTATAACTAACCTATTAATAAAATTAAGTGAACCTTCTTTGCATCAATGATCGGATGAATGGACTGTGTCTGCGTAGTTGTATCCTTGGCTAGAATTTATTTATCATTTATTTAATTGCTATTTACAATTGTATTAATTAATTATTTATTTTTGGTTAATTATTTTTTAGTTAAATTGTTTAATTATTTACTTTTAATTTCATTTTGATAAAAATCCCCCGTGTCTCGAATTTAAAAAGAATCAAATTTTTTCCAGTCCCTGTGGATTCGACCCTACTCACTACTATACACAGAAAATTCATTTTTCTCGAGTAGGTATTTATTATTGCACAGGCTCGACACCTGTCAATTTTTGGCGCCGTTGCCGGGGACTGGCGTTAATTATTTGTTTCTTTTTAAGTTCATTTTTGTTCTAATTTTCTGGTATTTTTCTAGTTTATGCCTCGTTCTTCTCGTACAGGCGAATTAATTTTTGACCCTGAAGTAGAGAAGACCGCGCGTAGAACGAGGAAAGAAACCAGGCGGTGGCCTAGCCTCAGAGAGTGACAAGAATCTAAAGTGAGGAATATTATTCCCTTACGTTATAGACCCTAATAGAAGGTATTTGCAAAGCATCCAGAGTCATAGTAGCTTTTGCAGAAGGTGGGAGCACAGACACGGAATGGAAGAACGTATCCGTAGATAGATCAAGCGCGGCTAGTTTGTCAGCGACGGAATTTGCCTCACGGAAAATATGGGCAAGAGATGCCTTGGCCAAAGCCAGGGATCGCCTCACCCGACACAGAATGTTACATAAGGGCCACGAGGCCGTGGCATTGGAGTTTGCCAGTTGGACCAGAGCCTACGAATCCGTTTTCACCTGAAAAGATACCACATTTCTCCGGAGTCACAGCTGTAGTCCATGAAGCTAAGATAGGCACTCGGCCATAAGCACCCCCTTCCTTCCCGAGCACCTTAAAGAACTTAGAGTGCAAAACCGTGTTCCATTAAAGCAAATTCAGGCATCAAATTAGCAGGGCTAGCTATTTCATCTAACCAGTAACTCAGCAGCTTACCAGTTACCACTACAAAGAAGAAGTCAAAGATTTATGATTTTTTTGTTTATTGGAAAACATCATCATAAATCCACCTTCCAAGCTATTATCGTATTTTTCCCATACTGACATAACATCCTCAAACTACATAATATTTATTTGGTCTTGTTTTAGTAATTTCGAACGTAAGAGTTTCTTGCTCAAAGGGCTGCAAAAGCAGTATTACTATGCTAATCATATTAGTAGGAATAATAAGAAGAGGAATGAGGAGAAGTACGTTTCATTGCCAAATAAAAATTTTGAGGGATTTGCTTTCAAATACTGTAATCGTGAAGGACTAATTATTGACACTTATTAGTCTTTGACAAATTCCGTCATTTCTCCAAATTATATTAAAATCATTAGATACTAACATTAAAACCTTCTTGAAAAAAAAAATCTTTTCAACAAGAAAGGGATAGGATTTAAGAAGCGAAAAGGTGCACAGATATTTGAACTAACGTTAAAACCTTCTCTATGAGTTTTGGATGAAACTTGGATGTCAAACAACAATTGATCTCATGAGCAAGCAAAAATATATGGCAAAAGTTGTAGGATTAAAACATGCAGTTCTTCAATCAAGATGAAAGTTGAGGAGGCAAGATGTTTGGAGTACAGGATAGTCTAAATCTGGATTTCTGAAAATTCACGTTGAAATAATTTCCTCTCTTGGAGAAGTCGGAATATTAGAAATTAGGAAAAATAAAGCCAATTGCCAATAGGGAGTTTAACTGGCATATTTGGACATTTTATCAATGAATTTTTGCCCAAAAAGATAAAGTATTATATGTATAATAGCTTTTCATATCAGTAAAAGTTTTAATTGTCCTACAAAAAAGAGGAAAGAAAAAGGTCTGAGCACCTATTTTAAAGTGGTTTTGTATCGTCATAACAAATTAAGAATTAAGAATATTGATACTCTAATGTCCACCCTGGTAATTGTCGCATCATGACCTAAATTTGTGTAATCATTGGACTCATCCGTGGACTTTGAACTTCTAACATTGATTACTTTGACAAAACATGTGGATACTATGTCAGGAAAATTCACAACCCAGCTGCACCAGTGGATGCTGAAAATTTTCTTTATTTTTCTTTCTTTTATTCCTTCTAATAGATTTTGCATCACGCTAGACCCTTATAGTAAAAAGTTCAACTCCTTGTAGACTACAAAATTAATGTTATCCTTAGCTAAAATTGCAAAAAGAATTTGAGAGCTTGCTGATCATTCTTGAACTTCATGACGACAGAATCCATGGAAAAATGTACTGAGGACTTCATCCAACAAAGTTGGCTGGAGATTTTTATGTAATATAGAGAGAAAGAAGACAGAGAAAAATGCTAAAGAACAAAGGGGACGTGGTCACTTTGCTTCTTTTATGGATGTACAAAAGCAAGTATGCTGATTTATCAAAGGCGTGCGCAGTCTATTTAGCACTAAATCCACTACTAAACTAGCTTCAAGCAATACATTTTACACATGGAGGGATGTTATTTAGTCAAGTAGCTCCTACTAAAATGGCAATTACATACTAGTGGTCCTCAATTAATTGCTGAAAATAAGATCAAATGGTAATGGAGTGGGATACTGTTTATAGTGGCTCACACGACCCCAGCGATCCCCACAATCACGTCTTATGATACATAAGCTGAAATCTTTTCATTCCCTCACCATGATAACTACTTGCATGACATAATGAACCATTAATGCGAAAAAGGAAGATGATAATTTGCTTTTGGACTTCTATTAACCGATTCATAAATCCTACTGTTTCCATCATTATAACCGGATTGAAATCTTATAGTCAAATTAGTGTATCTAATAGATCACCACCATAGCCAAAATTTGAGGGTTTTGATAGCACATTCTAGTAGTTGGACGTGTGTTTTATGAATTCGTGATAAGTTGCTAGGAATATTTAGATGGTTTATAGCATGCAAGAAAATGGAGAATGGAACATAATTCCTTGAGGTTAAAAGTTGATACAGGAGAAATGACCTAACTTATTCAAACAGACAGACAGAAAATGTAACTTTGGATGGCTCCACCATCAAGAAACGAAACAGCCAATGAGCCCTTGCCAGTGTGCTCGTGAATATGGAAGAAAATTGGTCATTGTCTGCCTGGGTCAGGTGAATGACAAATCAAGTTGGGATGAATCGAATTGCTTAATACTTTCAATGCAACAAACTGATGCTGACAATTTTTGTAAATAGAAACAGAAGTGGGATCTGACTCGTGAGTGCAAAGGCGAATTTCATTATATAAAACTTTGCTTGTAGACATGCGCAGGTGCTAAGATGGGTCCTTAGGATACATACCAAATCATTCATGTATCAATTTTTGTAACTGTACATTTTTAGTAGCTTATCATTATTTAACTCCTGCTTGGTGTATTATGAGTAAGTAAATCCAATTGGGTTCCCATTCAATTCACTATAGATGATAAGTTAGCGCGCGGGACTCAATACGAGCAATTGCATTTCAGAGTCACAATTAGGTGAGTTTTAAGGGAAAAAAGTGAGTGGGGAATGCAACTTCCTAACTCAATTAGGTCCTTCTGTTTCTAGACAGCCCAAGAAAATTGAAATCTAAACCCCCTCCTCCCCCACGTTCCTCCCAACCCACCCAAACAACCCTACATTATATTGAAGGGAAGTACAGAAAATGACATGTGATCATGTTATAGATTTGTATCCCTTTTGGGGTTAAGCCCCAAATGACCTAATTAGAAATCCAACCTGCATTAATGAACCCTCAAGGGATAACTAAAAAAACTACAAGCATCAAATATTCAAAAAATAAAAATAAAAAGCTGCTCAAATTAAGAAAATTTCTCCATACGGCCACTAGGCCACGCCCTAGAGCAAGATTGCTGGTAGACGATGTTTACACGTTAATTTGATTACTCTTGGCTTGTCTGTATCTCCGTGTAATGGGGGGTGACGACCCTGGCCACACACGAGTGGTACTAGTCTCTCTTTTCTCTTTCATCCAATATCTCCTCTCTAATTTCTGTCTGTCTTTCTTTCTAGGGCATATGCTGGTCCATACGAAAAAATACACTAGTCCAGTTCCTGGTAACAAACAATTTCTGTGTAGCTTTCAAGGAAATAAAGTGTCCAATAGTCTTCAATTTAAGGTTAAATAGTGGTATATAAAGAAAGTGATGAAGGAGGATTGTATGGTCAAATTTTTAGTGATCATGAGAAGCAGATCTCACCATCACAACATGCAATAATTTTCTCTAGAAGAGGACAAATTTGGTGACATTTGGTTGGTTGATCAAGTGAAAATGACCGCACCGATCCACCAAATGCTCCTGTAGGATCTAAATCTTGAATGCATCAGATTGAGAATGCATACACGAATTTGTTTTGTCAAAGAGGGGATGTATCCTCAGGGAGTAAGACAAAGCTGCAGAAACCGAGTTGGTTTGTAATTGGTATAAAAAGGGATTGAAAGAAATCCCATCTTTAAATACAAAAAAAAACCCCCCAAAAAGAAGTGGAATTGCTTGCTTGCTGCAGAATTTCAAACTAACTATGACTTGCTATTTAATTCTGACCAATACTGTTAATAGTTGTGAAGTCCATATGCCAAATGGCATACCTTATCCAACGTTAAATAGTTGTGAAGTGCCACATGTAGAATGGCATACCATTTGGAGAAATCTAGGTCACTGCAAATAGTAATTTTAGAAGAACACTCAACCAGTAAATAAATTAGATCACAAATTTAGGAGCCAAAAAAAAAAAAAATTTCTCAGGTACTCCTTCCTTACCAAAGGTTTGTTTCTTTTTTCCTTGTGAACTGATTATAGCTAGGTTTACTGTTTTGATTTTCATCTTTGCAATATTGGGTGGTCAAAATTTAAAAATGGTTGAACGAATCATAGCTAGGTTTAGTGTTTCAAAATTTTCGATTACACCATTCAGAAACGGTTGAATTGGCAGCTGTTACCATCCACTCCCTCATACTGATGTGTCTTACTGCTTCAATCTATAAATTTTTCCTCCCTTTTCTATGCTGTACAATCAGGATAGACATGCACCAGAAAATGCTGCTAACTGTTATTGCACAGAAAAGAGGAATTCCAAAACTAAAACAGTGCAGTTCATCCCGAGTTGGAAAAGTGTCGCCTCCAAAACCAGTATAGCCCAAGCAGACTCTTCAATTATTAGTTTCTTTGGAAGTGGATTGTTAATTTAACACTTAACATCTTGGATGTATGGTCAATTTGGTTAATAGTAATAATGGTATTTCCATTTAATTTGCATGCCATTGGCCTTGTCTTCATTACTCCTTTAGCTAAGATGAAGACCTATATTGATTTGAAGCTCAATTTACCTTGCAGGCTAGGCAATCCATCCAAGTGTTCCAGAAATCGTACTCTCATTTATTTTTATCTAGTGTACTTTTCCTCTTTTTGCTTTATGTTTCAATATTTTTTAGGGTCTCTATCCAAAATTTAAAAAACCAAAGGGAATTTGTTAGGGTCATCAAAACATCCATTTTAGTGGCTGAATGACGTTTAGAGTATATGCTAATTGTGATACCAACCATTTGATGATTCCTTTTCCATATTACTGTGATTTTGCACAATAAAACTGTTACTACAGCTATTTCACTGCAAAAATTCATTTATTAATCAACTTCCTATTTATATTTTATATAGTTCTAGATAATGAGGTTTCAAAGGAAATCAATAAAAATTGAAACTCGTCATCTTTGTTTTCCCAATCTATCATACAAGCAACTAAATTAAATTGCATCAAGCTGCGATGACATTTTATTTCTTATCATCCAGGAAAATAAATTGTGGTGAGGCATTAATCAGTGTGACTTCTACCAAGATTCTTGCATATGCATACACAGGGTTTCTAAATTTCTAGACTGATAGGAGAATCAATGAAAATATTCAAGTCGAAGATTCACAAATAATGACTGGTATTGATATATATGAGGTCTGCATCTTCGAAAATAAGCATAAAAAGTCACTTATGGTAGATAGCAATAAAAAGGAACATGAAAATGCACGTCTAAGATGGATGAAACTAACACATATATATTACTCTGTCAAGGAAAACATGAGGTAAACCTAATTTACTAGCATATTTTATAGAGGATGCAACATATATGTGTGTAACATTAGTTTTCTTGCATCATCATATATCACTCACTGCTTTTTTTTTTTAATATCATTACGTATTTTCATGACCATGTGATTCTTAAATATATTAAACAGTAGACATTTAAGTTGAGTGTACATGCATATTTTGAATAGAATCCACTAACAGAAAGCGATCGAAAATTATGATATTCTTAAACGATAAATAAAAATATGGGAATCTTAAAAATCAAGGAAATGGATAATTCTTTAGCTTATTTCTATCATTTAAATCGTACGCCGTTTACTGTAGAATTTTCCTTTTGAATGTGGCTAATCAAAGACGCACTATTTTGATGTGTTTTCGTTTCTTCCAACTGATTAATTATGTTTTTTAATGGAACAAAATGCAGTAAATCTTATATAAACCTTACAAATACCTGAGTCATGCGTCCTTTATTAATTAATCACCCGAGAAATTTCTCTTTCTTTCAAATTTCTTTGCTCCTAGTTTGAAGAGTAAAATTGAAGTTTTAGATAGGTCATAGGTACAAGACATGGATAATCAGCGCCAGTCTCATGTATTAAAAAATGTGGGATTTAGATTAATCCTAATCATGGAATTAGGACATGTTCTTTTAGGATTGTCCTGCAGATAACTTCAAATTCGGCAAATAATTATGTGATGCTTTATGCTTCTCCCAAGCCTAATACTCGCACACGCAAAGAACACCTTAAATGGGACTGGACGTTTCATACTCGGAAAAAAAAACAAAAGAAAAACAAAAAAGTGAGAGGGATATATAGAGAGAAATTTGTTTCGAAAATTAACTTTCTTTACAAATCCAACTATATTGAATCGAATCAAGACTGATTCAGCTATAACAACTATGCTATCTTTTTTCCCCTGAATGCTCTTTCTTTTGAGGGAAAAAAAAATATATAGATACTAGTACCTTTCTCAGTATAAAGAATGACAATCACAAATAAGGGAAAAAAATTTACTTATCATGTTTGTCATGAACTAGTTATGTATGCAGTGCATTTTAGTATCAAAACCAAATTAACAAAGAAAACTATCTTCACTAAATGATATACGACACAAGGATTAAAGGTTTCCAGATAACTTGTATTTTGCTGCTAGAAATAGGAAATGTAGAGCATATAGTGTCAGAATATGCGGGAGACAAAAAAATTTGGTAAAATAGGTATAAAACCCTGAAAGATTGTGCTCTTTGTTTACTCTTGTCAACATTCACTCGACTCTCATCTTTAGTTTCAGATGCTTGTTTCCACCCAGGGAGTAAAAGATACCATAATTTTCAAGAAATGAAACCTACAAATCTAGAAAATTTTTGGTACCTTCTCTGTTCTTTTTCTTTTCTTCCCCCCCCCCCCCCTCTTTGATGAAACGAGAGTTTGTGGCATCTTTAGTTGTGCTAAATGCTCCTATTATTAGCCGACTGGTTCAAGAATGTCAAACAAAAGTGTTCTAGAGCATAGAAGGTGATGATAATTGATGCATTTATTCCATTAGATAACTTCAATTATGAATAGCTAGAATCACTTCTTATTCTACCATGAGATGAGATTATGGACAGTTTTATTACAATCATGAATACCTTTTTCCTCCTAGTTGTTGATATCCAAATGGGCATGCATATGAGCAGGTATATATCTTGCTTGCCGTCATGGACTGATCACCTTTGGAATCCCATCTTATTACTAGTTTGATCTTTTGTTATCTTTGGCAAATAATAAATGGTTTGAGAAAGGTAGAAATAATCTTCTGCAATTTGAGTAAACCTTTGCTCCAAAAGGTCAAACTTGGGTAAATCTTTGGTCCTCTCACGTATTTCCAATTCAAAAATATCAATATGCATAATATAGCTTAAGTACAAAATTTTTCAATTAGATATTTATGAAGCCCTAATAATCAAACTTGGGAATTTGTGGTTACTTATTAAGTCACAGTAAGTATAGGGACGAAAGAAAGTAATGGCTTATGTAAATTAAGGATCACAAGGATGATCTCATCATTCTGGTTACAAAGAGAATAATAAAAAAATGCACAAAACTTTTATCATCTTTCTTTGAATTTAACCTCAGCCTCAAAATGGCTAAAGGGACCTCCAAAATGTCATGTCACAAATCTCACTTTTCTACCAACGCCTCTCAAAAACCTCAGCCAAGATTTAATAGGGATTGTCCAATGTCAAAATCCATTTTAGCCAAATGTGAGACAGCATAAATATTTCGAAGGACCCCATTTGAGAAAAAAAAAAAAAAACTCCCATCATTTTCAATATTCAAACAAGTAGTACATAATTGTAACATGTTTTGGAATTCTGGCAATCTGGTTGTCTTCCCATTTTTCATCATCTAATCTCGACCGTCCATATCTTTCCTCATTTTCTATATATAACCCACCCCCCTACATCTCCCTTTTAATCCCAACCTTTCCTGTATCCATTTTGTTCATCTTCCAATACCAACTAATTTCTCTCTTCCATCAACTTAGATTGTAGCTACCAAAATTTCCTCTCTCCTCATCAATGGCTTCTTTTCAAGTTTCTAAAGAGGTCAGTCATGATCTTCACTGCTCCACCTTCTATGTTCCTCCCCATTTTGAAGAGAAATCTAGATCACGAAGACACAAATTTCCATTCTCACACACACACTGTCACGACACAAGCACACACACACACACACAAATATATTTCTTAGCTTGTCTCAGTTTCTCTATGGATCCTCATTTAAGTCATGGAGCCTCATTTGAGCCATGGATAAGTTTATCCATGGCGCCTTATTTAAGCCTTACTTTTGCTTCACATGCAAGAAGCAAAATACAGAAAAATGACATGCATGGACTAATTTTTGCAGGAGAAGCTGAAAGAAAATCAAGAAGAAAGGTACACTCTTGATGGTACTGTTGATATGCATGGCAGGCCAGCAATCCGGGGCAAGACTGGAAGATGGATTGCTGGAAATATCATTCTCTGTAAGCACAGAAAAGCCCTGCAATCCAATTCTTTCTTCTTTTCGGAAAAATAAAATAAAGATATGTTTGTGATATTGTACACTCCTTATCTGTTTTTTTAGTAATATGATATGCTATTGTGTGTATCCCTATCTGTAAACAAATATGTGAACATTGTCTTTTCCGTCCACCTCTCTAGTTTGCAGTACTGTTGTATTTTAGGAGTATAATATTTGTATGGTTTGCAATTTTAGATTTTCTTTTGAAATGGGTTTTTGGGAATTCTAAAGTTTTCGACGTCTGACAAAGTGACCGCCGCCTCAGAATCAGTACAGAGGTCATGATACCAAAAACTCACCATTTTCAAGAATGCCCAACTATTGTCCACCCACACACTCGAAGAAATTAATTATTGTTAATTACTTCTCAATCCGTATTTAATTTACCCTTTTTTATATAATCAAACAAAACATTTGAATTGTGCATCCTTTTCTTGATCAGACCTCAAAACCTTTAAATCATCACATTGATAACATCCCATCTCTTTTTGGTTTAGTACCTACACATCCCTCAAAAATTGAAGACAGTGTTTCTACCTATAAAGCCAAAGAGAAAAAATAATTAAGGAAAGGGAAGAAGAAGAGGAGGAGGAAAGGATAGTTTCCATCTGAGCAAGAAGTTAATTTCCTTTTTATTGTGTGGAAAACCTTTTTTTCACGGGGTGTTTGGAGGTGGAGAAATGGAGATATCCCTCACTATCTTTGAAAATGACAAAGAAGGTTAACAGAGGAACGTGTAACTTTTCCCTAGTGAAAGAAACAGCCAAAATCCAAGTGTCAAGGGCGTCTTGTAATCTGTTGGGATCCTCTGAGATATCCAGCTATGGTAGACGCAAAAGCAGTAAAAGGAACCCATGAAAATTAATTCTTGCTGGAAATTGGAGCTACCAAAATCATCTGCTACATGACATACACAAAAATGGGGAGAGAGAGAGAGATAGAGATCTATTGTGGGGTGTGGAAACGCATCCAGAAATTGTAGTTGATGACACTACTGTAACTTAAGACTTTTGTGACACGTTGTCACTGAAACTCCCTGCATGAATTGGGCGGTCTTCCAGGTGTCACTGCTGTAGAATTTTCTTGTAGGTTGGGTCCTCTTGATGCTGATCTGGGATTTTCTTTAGTTCAGTATTGATAATGCTGATGTTATTTGATTACGCCATCTCTCTTTTTCTTTTTCTTTTTCTTTTTTTAATTACCAATCTTCAGTTTTTGTAGTTCTTGAACAATAAGTCCAGCCATACTAAGGGGAAGGGAAGAAAAAAAAAACTAACATTAAAAAAAAATAATAAAAGGAAAGGAGGGCTCAAGCCGGAAGTTCTTGTATATGTCAGCAGGTCCGAGGCCGAATCTGTAAAGTAATGAATGAATTAGAAAATGGAAATATAATATACCCTTTTGTCATCAAAATTTTATGTGGGATAGTTAGTTGTTGATGACAGCTTTCGAGTCATCTGCATGTACGAAAAACGTCTCAGACTTGATAGCTAACTTGTCCAAGCTTCTTTGGTTAGCATACCTCAGTCAATAGTTATGGGTTCAATCACGAGATTTTTGAGGTTGAGACTGCCAACTGAACAAACAAGGTTTTGAGGCAAAGTAGGATTACATTACCAGCATGACTGGCTTTACAGAGACATTGAACATCTAGAATGACGAGATACTAGTGAAGAAATTAAAGAGAGTGAACCTTTTTAAAACAGAACTATCCAAATGGTGGAACCAGATAGTGAATTCCTAAGCTTGACTTCTAGTTGTGAAGACAGCATTTTTCTGGTTCTCCATTTCTGCTACGTTAGGAGCAAGCTGCTAATGGCTTCTCAATTTGCAAATGAAAGTTTATGCTGCACATGAATCATTAATGACATGGATATTTCTTGTCTATCATTGTAATACGCATATTAGACAATCATAAACCAACAGTTGAACCATCATGCATGTGCACATGCTCTAATTATTCCCCATCAAAACCATGCTGAGCCACTGGATAAGTTTCATTAAACTGTAGTACCTCTTTCTGATCAGCGTTTAACATTTAGCCTGTCAATCAGTCTGTGAAGTCTCTCTATAGCAGGTATATAGTTGCAAGGTTGCTGACCATTGTTTCTTATTTCAGTAGTGGATTGCTATCTCAACACGTATGGTATTTGAAAAGAAAATTTAGATTCATATCTCAGATGTCTTCCTAACTGGAGTTTTCCGTTTCCCAAAAAGATCTTACTACTAAATTCAGAAGTGTGTGTCAATAATATGTCATATAACGTAGCAATTACTGTCTGCCCGGAACTTGCTAGGAAAAGCAGCTGTTGAAAAGTAAGGATAAATAATGAATGTAGAATGGAACTTGATTGATAATATTTATTATGTTCTCATTTTCAGCATTAACAACAAAAGAACTGTTCATTTAGTACATCTATTATAACATCCGGAATATTTGGCAAAATCATGACAATGAGCATGTTGTTATGCTACATGCATATCTAATAATTCTCTTAGACCTCACAGCATGTCAAGTCTCTAACCCTTCTACATTTCTGTTTTACTGACTCACTTTCATAGTAAACCAAGGTCTGGCTACTCTAGCATTCTTTGGTGTTGGGGTCAACTTGGTTCTCTTCCTTACAAGAGTCCTGCAACAAAACAATGCTGATGCTGCCAACAGTGTCAGCAAATGGACTGGAACTGTTTACATCTTCTCTCTCGTTGGAGCTTTCCTCAGCGACTCTTACTGGGGAAGATACAGAACCTGTGCCATCTTCCAGGTTATCTTTGTCATTGTAAGTATTCTCACATCATGCTTCTAAAATGTACAAGGCTTTTACAACCTAGAGCACTCTAATGGCATCTACTCTACTATGTTTCAGGGTTTGGCAGCTCTATCACTATCATCACACCTTTTCTTGATGAAACCTAAAGGGTGTGGAGATGAGACAACCGCTTGTGCACAACACTCAAGCTGGGAGATTGGTCTATTTTACATCTCCATCTACCTGGTCGCCTTAGGAAATGGAGGGTACCAACCGAACATTGCTACCTTTGGTGCTGACCAATTTGATGAAGAGGATCCAAAAGAAGGGCATTCCAAAGTTGCCTTCTTCAGCTATTTCTACCTGGCTTTAAACCTTGGCTCACTCTTCTCAAACACCATTTTGGGCTACTATGAGAATTCAGGAATGTGGGCAATAGGGTTTTGGGCATCTACTGCATTTGCCTTGGCAGCATTGGTACTCTTCCTCGCAGGCACCACAAGATACAGGCATTTCAGACCCTGTGGAAATCCTATTTCCAGGTTTACCCAAGTAATAGTAGCAGCAATAAGGAACTGGAGAGTGGAGGGGCCACAAAGTGATTATGAATTATTTGAAGTTGAAGGAAAGGAAAGTTCTGTAACTGGTTCGAGAAAGATGCTCCACACCCATGGTTTCAAGTAAGTTCTAAAAGCTTTTGATGCCCAATAGAAGCCAATCTAAATACAAGTCTGCTCCTAGCTTTATAGAATTTGTTTGATCAAATCCTAAGTCAAGATTGCCTTGTGTACCACAGGTTCTTGGATAGAGCTGCATTCATTGCTTCAAGAGATTTCAACGAGAAACAGGGATATTATAACCGGTGGCGTCTATGCCCTATTTCTCAAGTTGAAGAAGTTAAGTGCATACTGAGACTATTGCCAATTTGGCTATGCACTATAATTTATTCAGTGGTATTTACTCAGATGGCATCCATATTTGTTGAGCAAGGTGCAGCCATGAAAACAAAGATGTGGAACTTCGAGATCCCTCCTGCAAGCATGTCTAGCTTTGACATACTGAGCGTGGCAGTTGTCATATTTTTCTACAGGAGAGTCCTCGATCCAATGGTAACCAAGATTAAGAAGAGTGGTGCTAAAGACCTCACTGAGACTAAAGATTCCAAAGGGCTCACAGAGCTTCAAAGGATGGGGATTGGATACGTAATAGCAGTAATGGCAATGCTTTCGGCAGGAATTGTGGAGAATTATAGGCGAAAATATGCTAGAATAGATTGCACAAACTGTGAAGGCTCAAGCTCATTGAGCATCGTCTGGCAGGTGCCTCAATATGCTTTAATAGGTGCTTCAGAAGTTTTCATGTACGTAGGCCAACTGGAGTTCTTTAACGATCAAGCTCCTGATGGGCTTAAAAGCTTTGGCAGTGCACTTTGCATGACCTCAATTTCCCTGGGAAACTATGTTAGCAGCTTGATAGTGAGCATGGTCATGAGAATATCTGCCAGAGATGACATGCCTGGTTGGATCCCAATAAACCTTAACAACGGTCATTTAGACAGGTTTTACTTCCTCTTGGCTGGTCTAACCATAATAGATTTGGCAGTCTACATGGCCTGTGCTAAGTGGTACAAGAGTGCCAAGATTGAAGGGAAGTATGTGGAAGACACTGAGAAAGAGGACTGTGGAGTTTGATGCCAGTGACAAATATAATGCCTTACAGGCATCCAATGGTAAAATTATCTAAATAAGACTGGGAAATTGTGGTCGCAACAGAAGTTTTGTACAGATTTTGTCATCCATTAGGTCTCAGACCCCGAATGGCCTTCTCACCATTGCCCTCACAGCACCCAGGCTATTTGATTCTTGAAAGCCTAGCTCATTGAAGTTTTAGTTAGCCCATAGGGCATCCAGGGAGATTGTTTATGTGCTAGTTAGGGGTCTTTCAGAGAGTCACATGAAAAATACCGGTATTTCTTGTCCTATTTTACTGGTCTCCTAAAGACCATAAATCTTGAGTCCAACCTGAGTCAGTCGGTCTACGGTTCAGAGAAACATTTATGTACAATGTAGTAGACAACTAGTCTATGGATGCCAGTACAGAAATGTTTCTTGCACATCTCTTATGCCAGGTGATAATCAAGCAGCCAAGTCTGCACCATGTAAAGTAGAAATGGAGAAGAAATGAACAATACACTGACTGCCAAGAGGTCAAAACAAGCAGGAAGTTGTAGTTCAATATTCTCTAAGAACTAGATGGCTAAAATATCTTCTACCAATAGTTTTACATAACATGCATAAAAGAGTAGAGGGTCATCACTCAAAGTATAGTCAGATACAAACAATTTGTTGCTACTTAGTTTTCTCAGGTTACTGGTGAATCTGTTAATGGTGGTCATATACATACATAAATAGCAGATGTGATCACACAATTACTGTCAGATTTTCAGGCTAAAATGCTCAAAACTAAGAAGCAGTTTAAAGTGGTGGAGGCTTCGCACTACCATCAGATTTTTTATGCTGCTTGCGAACAAACCAAGAAAAGTAGCATTATCAATTAAAAGCATTCCATTCTAAGTAACTCCACGAAATCTACCTGGAAGCTATACATGCCCTTTGCATTAAGGCTAGCTTGACCTATTTTGCAGCATCACCTTATGCAGGGCAAGACTGAGAAATGAGGACCATGTTCAGAATGACGGGCTAAAAACTGAGAAATGTAAAATCTCAAAATAAAAATAAAGAATGTGAAATGCATAGACATAGAAGGGCAGGACAATATGTTGAAAAGGGAAGCAAGACGAAACGCATGGAAGAAACGACAACAGTGCAATATAAATTGTTGGAGAAGAGAAGACAAAGGAAACAAAAGAAGAAAGTGCTCTATTTAGTTCTCAAGGACAAGGTGCAAATTATTTTAATTGATGCCACATTTAAGCTATTACTTTTGACATTTTGATGCACCTATGAGCAGTCGAGGATAACTTAGAGAGTGTGTGCAATGTAGGCAAGAAAATGAGAGGATGAGATCTTGCACTAGAAAGAAAAGAGCGGAAAGTATTACCCATAAAGGCGCAGAAAAGGAAGGCTATATTAGTTGTGTGGAAAGATAAGAGAAATGAAAGCAAAACAAAAATTCAACGCCACATTTTTTTATGCAAAGGACAAGGTTAATGTTGCTAATTTATGAAATCCATTAGTTAGCCCCTTTCCTTTCTTTTAGTCCATTACCTACTCTTCTTTACTCTCTTCCCCTCAGATGCAATAATGCAAACATGATGGATGCAATACGTCAAAGTTTACATGATGGATGCAAATGTAAGAAGAAAGTGAGCAGGTGCATATAAAAGGGTTTGGTAGTTTTGATGAAGATCTAGAAGGATGAGCATGAGTAACTTAGCTCCATTTTCCATGTTAAAACATTTCCACAGACTGCAGACGTCCTCATCTTTTACCTTTTTGATTCTTAGGATCACATATTGCCACGATCATGAAGCTCGGAATAACTAGATGTAAAAGATTTGGCAACAACACAAGGAACTGGTCCACATGATTCCAAGCAGTTGATGTGCGAAAAGCATCGCATTTAGCTCAGAAACTTCAATCAATATGCATGGTATAAGAAATATGATGAACAACCCCAGATAAACTCCGTATGCCCTAAATCTAGAAAATTGTTACTTTTCTCATTGAGGAAACTACTCATGAACCATCAGATTACCTCTTTCTAAACTATTCATAAAAATTGATCCCCATTTACCTATGCATGATATGCTCAGAAAAAATATGGACCTCTCTCTCTCTCTCTCTCTCTCTCTCTCTCTCTCTCTCTCGGGAGGACTGATCCTTCACTTCCTGCCACGGAATGTTACATGGCTCATCTCATGACTCATTGAGGATGGAAGCTGGGCGAGATTACGTGAAGGTCCCCAGTAATGAACATTTAAATAAGAAGACAAAGTCTACCATTTGGTGCTGAAGTTCTACAGAACTATGGTAAAGCAGTATGCTTGAAGGAAATTTTCAACGTGAAAAGACGGATTTAGACAATAAAAACCAAAAGAACAAAACCCATTTAAAGGTTCCAGAATCATATAACTATTGCAAATGATAGGACAATGGATTTGTAAACCAGCACATATAAGAGCAACAAAACTCTGTTTCTTTTAGAAGCTTAGAAGCTTCACTAATTTTACAGTAGTAAGAAAAACTCGTACGACAAAAGCCACAAAGAAAGAAACAGAAAACTGCAATCTCGATGTTTAACTATCCAATATACTCTCTATTCAACAAATTGAAAAATACATGAATTAACCTTGGACTTTACGAACTTGAATATGATGAGTAGATTCCCGACGCCAGATTGGCTGCGCTCCACTTTGGACAAGAGTAACAAATTCTCCCTCCTTCATCAGGTTCTTAATCTAAAATAGGGAATCAAATGAAGTTAGTGATAGTCAAGCAGATTTGAATTCATAAATAGGGAGAAAAGTAACAAACCAATAGAAGTTTCAATGCTCGAGAAAAGGTCTCTTCTGCATCATCTGTAAATTCCATATCTATGGGCATCACACCTTGATAAAGACCCAACCGTTGCTTCACCCTCTCACTGACCAGGAGAAAGAATGCATTGACAATCAGCATAAAACTGTTTACCATACCTAAAGAGAAGGACCAAAATAGCTAGGAAAAAAGTCATCCAACGATAATTTACAGCTTATGCAATGATTGATTAAAAATCAACTCAGTGCTTGATTAGATCGGCTTAATACTTGCTCAAAGATTGCCCATATTGGTTTCTCTCCTTTCCAAATATTTGAGTTTTGAAAGAACTAAGGAACTACAACTCCAGCAAAATAACCAGAATCTGATTCTAGCATTAGCATAACAAGGAATGGCAAGAAGATAGAAATTTGGTTTTGAATTATTCAATATCATCCCTCCTACAAGACTTTCTCTCACTCGGTACCCCCCCCCCCGGGTCTCCTTCTACTTGGGTATGAGGAATGCTAGGTGGATGCATCTTAAGTAGAAGAGTTGTTTCTTCAACATGGACTACTGACATCCCATGTCACAAGCATAACGCTGTTACTATGCCAGAGCAATACCAGCTGACTGTGCAGTATCAGCATAATATTCTATGTGATTAAAAGAGTTAGCTTTTCTAATTACTTTGAACATATAGAAAGACTTGCTTATTAGGTATTAGACACACACAGAAAGAGAGAGAAGAGAGAGGAGAGACGGACATTTTCCCTACAAGCTTATAAGCTTATGATAACATATATCACACAGTTCTGACCATCCTCAAGAAGTGCAAACAACAAACCAGAATGACAAATTCCTGTGAAAACAATCCTTTTGACTATTCACCTCTACTGTGCTTTTGACAGAAAAAATCCTAAGCACTTCTTCTCTGTGCTGTTTCTGGCTTTTCCTTCTTTCAGTTATGCATGATAACACTCTGTAATCTTGTAATAATCAAGAGCACTGAACACAGACTGGAGATGTTTATCAAATAAATGAAGTGCATTGCAACTTACTTATTTGTGAAAGCAAATATTATTGAGGAAGGCCGATAATGACTTAAAAGAATAGCCATGGACCCTGTTCTTGTAAAAACAATGATTGGGGTAGCAAGTGTATTAGCCATTGTGGTTGCATGAAAAGCAAACATTTCTCCCATATGGCCCTGCAAAAAGATGTTCATGCAGTGCTCAAGTTAGTAAATAAACCATATAGCTGGACTGCAATTCTCTAACCAATTTATCTTTTTTCAATTTTCCCAAGTTGCAATCCTGCGTAGAAAAACCATGGCTCATGGGCCTCACAAGTTCCATTTCAGTCCAATTGAGGCTAAAATGGTAATTTTATACACCACAATCTTACTCATTTATACCCGGTCTATATTCATTTACACCATGCCTCCATTTATTTACACCTCAAGGGCAAACTAGTTTGAACTGGAGCTTGTGAGGCCCCTGATACAAAAACCACAGTATAACAAGAGCCACCATCTTAGAATGCTTATCGCAGAGGGAGAATGCGAGCAAGGGAATGAAAAAGTGGGTGATAACAACAGTTTCCAAAAAGTACTTTAGTCAACAGCAAGCCTACAAAGGGAAAAAACAAGTTATATATCTAAAATAGGTTTCATTTACAGGATTTGTTCTAACTACAAGAATCTATGTCTAAACATAGATGATAAAGATGCTAACAATAATGTCTAAAAATAGATGATAAACACGCTTACATTATCCAAGCACAAATCTGTATGTACCAATGCATGAAGAAGGAGCAGTGTATAAAAGAGAAGTTGAAGAGAGGATAAAACTAGTATGAAGTAGCTATATATTAGTCACATATTGCTTGCAAAATGTTTCTTAATCCTAGTTAGACCCATCTTATATGATCTCGGATATTTTCTTTGTTCTTTCCAAACATCAGGCTTCAAAATTAGGCAGACTGAAGCTGTATATGAGTTCTTGTAGCATCAGAGATGTGCTACAAATATCTTCACAAAACTTTGTACAAGATGGTAAAAGTCTCGTTACTTTTGAAGTTACTCTTAACCATCCAATTAATGCCATAAGCTCTATTTTGACAAACTTACATATCCTACCTAGCACTTAACTTAGTAATCCTTCATGAAATGACTTATTTGCAGAACCATATTATAAAGGACTAATTATCAAAAAGAAAGCCAAAAGTCAAATAGCACAGGCTACAAAGTCTAAAGACTGGCAAATTAAACACAGAAACAGATTTGTAGCTTTAAAGCTCTTGGTGAAATCCATGCTTGACTTCATCCATATTTGAAAAGGTAGTACTATATTCAATACCCAGACAAAACTCAAGGAACATAAGATCAAATCATAATCCTCACGCACCTTGTATGCAGAAGATTGACTTGGAGGAGCTATACTGGTTAGTAGGCTTGACTCGGTCCTTAGTGCCACAGTATGCATTACTTTAACAGCCTTCAATGGATATCTTGAAAGTTTTGGATTGAAAAACCAAGTATCAATACGTGAACTTAAATCATACTTACATATGATCTGCTAAAAAGAAAATTAGCACAACCATGCACAGAATAGAACTTCTAAGCACTTCAATTCATCACGAAGATTGAAAATCAGTTAGACCAGATTAACAACACTACATATAGGAATGGGGTTACTTTTAGTATATGTCAAAATGTCTCCATAAACTTACAGGATATACTCCATTTTGGAGACAGTCTACTATAATCAATGTCAGGAAAACTATTTCAACTGCTCAAGTAAAAACACTTTTTGTCCATACTTGTTAGCTAAACTAAGGATTTCAACAGACACGAAGTGAACAGAAGGTGAATTCTAGAAACACTAAACTTCTTAGCTCTACACTTGCAACCAGTGGAACTGCATAATTATTGCAACCAACTGAAAATAACATATAATGATGGTAAGGCTCAAAATATTAAAACTGACACATTCCGACATGTAACCACTTTTTCTGGCACCAACGTGCAGCTACTTTTAGTATGTAACTATCGACCTAAGTCTTCCTTCAAAATACAGCTCTCTAGCAGCTCATTTGCAAATGCTTTACCTTCAAGTGAGATACTGATATTTTCACAAAGAAAGTGAGAAAATTCTCTTGGCACATACTTGTAATAACAAAGACTCATCCTAGTAAAGAAAACCCTTAATGAATTGATAAAAACAATTTCCTTCCAAATGTGTAGAAAGAAAGACAATGGAAGTCTTGCTCAATAGCATGTTAAAGAATAGGATTGCATCAAATTAACCAACACAGCAGATATCATTGATGATGAAATGGTTAAACAGGCATTTTCCATAAATTTGTCCCTCTATATTTAGAACTTAAACATGAACTACGAGCCAACATAATTATAATAAGTTGTCGCCAGCATTCACAGGCAAAACCTTGGGGGAGAATACAAAACCACCTAAGTCAACATTGATTGGACCCACCCTATGTCTTAATACCAATTATAAGTTGCAAGCCAAATGAAAAGACAGAAAAAACTTAAGAGGCCAATATTCAAATGATGGCAGTTCCCAATCACAAGTGAGTTGGCGAACAAGTAGAACATACTTTCCATGAGCAGTTTCTCCTGAAAGCATTACTGCATCAGCACCCCCTCTCACTGCAATGGCTATATCTGAAACTTCAGCCCTTGTTGGGGTTGGGTGATCAATCATGCTTTCCAGCATATTAGTTGCTACAATCACCGGTTTCTGCATGCTGCGACACCTTTTAATAATGTCCTCCTATTACAAAACAGCATAGCAAGGAGATTATTTTAATAGTGGTCGCCCTAAAAGGTAATGGACAGCAATAGTTTCTGGTAATACCAATTTGTCAATACAAAAGGTATCAAGTGATTTTTTTTTGGGGGGGGGGGGGGGGGGAGGTTGGTTAATCGGCAAATAAAACCAAATGTAAACACAATTCAGACACATCTTGGCCTCATTCCTTGTGCTTGTTAAATTACCATTAGCCTACCACCATGTCTAATTTTTATCAGTGGAAAAGAATAGATAATAAGACTTGCAGTATGGCTCAGCAATATATATATTTTAATTTTACATGAGTAACAGAAAAAGCCTGGAACAAAAAGCAAGACAGGTACCTGCAACAGAGGGACTTCCTCAATTGGAAGTTCAGCTCCAAGGTCGCCACGGGCCACCATTGCCTATCATTGATCATAGAATTCATAGAATTGTTTGATAATTGCTGTAACTAGAGTTTAACAACTTATTTGTACAACTGCAAGGGATTTTATCAGTCTAACAACTTCTACAAACCTGTGCACATTGCACAAATCATCCAGCACTACACAATTACAACATGCATATGTGTGTGTGTGTATTTATACATAGGTGTCCACAAAGAGGGGGGGGGGGGGAAGAGAATAGGCAGCATTTGTTAACCAAAAAGTTATATGGGCCTATTCACAAGATATTTCTAGAATGAGGAAGATCTTTTCACAGGATGCATGGCTTCTTAGGATTTTTATAGGGTGTCATAGGCTTGACAAATTAAAACCACCTACACCATTGCAAGGTTAAGGCACCGTAGTAAGTGCAGGAGCCCCATCAGTTCCATAGGCCATTTTGACAGAAGAAAAACAATAACAGAAAAGAATATCACCAGTTGATCTTTTTACCCATACAAAAAAAGCATCTTTTAAAAGTGGTCTCAGCCTCTTTGGTATGTCAACTTTTGAAATTAGAATCAAATGGCTATCAAAGGTACGTTATTCTTATTTTCGCACTCATTACTGCATGCATGAAACACTGGACATTGAAGCAAGGGGTAAAACAAAAAAGGTTAGGATGCAGTTTTTGGAGGAGGGACTATTAACAAGAAGACGAAAGAGCTGAAAAGAATTTGTGGTAATATCTACAGATAGGTAGACATTTCAATCCTTTAAAATTGATTGAATGTTAAGAGGGAAGTTAAAAGCTAGTCTATCTGGTTAATACAAACTCAAGTTTCAAGTTGCCATGCAAGACAATCAACAGTGACTGCACCAAATGATTGAGCCAACCACAAGTCCCTTTTCTGTCCGAAAGAGTAATTAATGGAGTTCAAGATAGAAACAGTTTTGAGAGAAGGTAATAGACTAGCACTCAATAGATTAAAGATACATCCATTCTCCAATCATAACATTCATAAGCAACCCCCCTTCAAGCCATTTAAATTAATTAATTCATATTGGGTTCATCTATTGTTTTATAGCTGACATCCACGAAATAAGCACATCAAAAAACAATAAGAGAGAAAAATTGAATGTAGCTATCACAAACTCTCTTTTGAGAGATTGTGCATGTTTTCTTTCCTAAATGAAGCTATAAGTTTCCATACTTAAAACCTTCCTTGATTTATCTTTTCTCTGAATTCTTCATTTATTAGACATATAAAGCCATTAATACATATGACTCTAGGGCCAACACACAAAATATGAAAAGCAATAAGAACGAACTAGGCATATCCTTTTATAGTTGTTAAGGAAGTAAACAGTAAATAAAGAAAAGAAGGAAAATTAGAGAACCACACATCAGAAGTATAAATGAATTAGTTAAGAAATTTAAATTACCCCATCAGATGCAGTAAGGATAGAATGAAGATTTGGTATAGAGTCGGCACTTTCAATCTTCACAATGACATGAATATCAGCATTGCAGCCTGCAAAAAGATTTTTCAATGGTCAGATGAACCCAAGAAAAAATGAAATTATATTTAATGAACTTCAATCTTATAATAGAATGAGACCAAGAGACACCTTACTTTTAAGATAATCTTTCAATTCATGGACCACCTTTGCATCCTTCACAAAAGAAACAGCATAGAAATCAACTTGGTTATCCACACCAAACTTGATATCTTCCCAGTCTTTGTCTACACAGATTACGGTGTGAGGGAGTCATTGAGAAGCAACCTTTTCGGATAATGGAAGCATGATAAAAGAATTTTTTTCATAGGTGGAATGTAGTATAGAAGACATGAAACCTGTTATTGAAGGTAGAGTTGCACTTTTCCCACGCACATTTAAATGTCTTCTTGATTTCAGCTCTCCACCATCAACTACTTCACATTTTACTAAATCCTTTGTCTTTAATTTCACTGCTAATGACATCATTCCCCCTAAAAAAGATGAATGCTTGTCAACATTTACCATGCAAATGAAATTAACTGCCAAAACGGAGTAAGCATATACAACAAATCCTAGGGGTGAGCACAGTGAATTGTACAGTATTATTCGTAAGCATAAATGAGAAAAGCAACAGCAATTGACTAAAAGAGGGAGATAGTTACCATCAACTAGTAGTATATCCCCAACCTCCACATCATTTATAAAGTCATCATAGTTAACACTAACAGTATTTTCCGTTGAAACTCCTCTTTTAATGGTGAAATTAAACTCTTGTCCCTCTTTGAGGAGGATTGGCTGCGGCACATCTCCGCTTCTGACCTCAGGTCCCTATGTTAAAATAACAACAAAAATAAAATATGCTTCAGTAAACACACTACAAAGAATATAGAGGAGAGAGAAGTTGCCAGTCAGTAAATAGATGGATCAAACAGAACTTTTAAAGAACATTCGGATGTTAGCTTAAACAAGTAGGTGGTCCAAAAAGTACCTGAGAATTCATGAGCTGTCCCTTGTAATTTCATTTTCTGTGCTCTTGAATTCTTATAAACAAACAACAAAGCTTCTATATGGAAGACTAAATTTGGTACTATAAAGGAAACGTCATTGCAGGGAGCAGCAAAGAGGTAAGTGACAAAATACCAGCAATGCATTCTTAGAAACAAATAATTTTGCAGATAAAATGAATGTTTAAGTGATTGATTAAGATACTACTTATTTTTGTGCAAAACCTGGCAAAATGAAGAGGTACTATGACTCATGATAATGACAATCACACTTGGGAGATGGCACAAAGAAAAGGCTCTCAGCTTCCTACTGACTTCATCGAGCAATCAGGATTCAACTATAATGTCTTTGACACATACAACACTTGAGCAGACAGTAGAATCCTAAACGTACAAATTTAATTGCCAAGAAAAGCATGCCTTCTAGTTTCAGTCCTGGTCAATTGGAAGATGGTGATTATGCTAATGCTTATTTTCATGCAAAACCTGGCAATACGAAGAGTACTAGGACTCATGATAATGACAATCACGTTTGGAAGATGATGCAAAACAAAGGCTCTCAGCTTCCTACTGAATTCATCCACCAATCAGGATTCAACTATAGCACATTTGACACACAGACCAAACAGTAGAATCCTAAATACAAATTTAATTGCCAAGAAAAGCATGCCTTCTATTTTCAGTGCTGGTCAATTGAGCTATCTGGTTGAAAAAGTCAAAATAAGGATGCACTTTTGTGGAGGATAGATTAGAAATAAAGACTACAAAGAGGTCTTCGCAAAAAGTGTCCGCTCCATGGTTAACAGTTGGTTTTAGTGATTCCTGTACATTAAAGTTTAACCATCACCAAATTATTAGACATGAATTTTCCACATAACACGCATAGGTAATGATCATGTTAGTTAAAGCCAGACAATAAACATAGTCATGCCAACTTTGTTCGTTGCAATTATCCTTGTTTATGTTCACAATCACATATGCAGAACAGCCAATGACTTTAGATAGCTCAAATGCACCAACAGGACAAACAGTCCCATATGTGCTTTTGGTAGGAGTATAAAGTCCACAACAAAGTAAAAAGAAGGAATCTAATGAAGTAAACAAAGAAGTAACCACGAACTAAAAGTGCTGGTCAACATAATCACGACTTGAATTGATGATTAAGAGAACATCAGGCCAATTTTCCGTACTTCTGATTCTCTTGAAATAAGATCCCATCAATGAACCAAAATCATTTAGGTCAAAACTTACTCAGCATCGTGGCAAAAACCAATGCCAACTATACAAGTCATACAGAAAACTACAAAACCATATGAATGCATATGCATCTAAACAAGGAACTACATTCAGATTCTTTCACAACATCTAGAGAATATATAGGAGATGTTCATTGAATGTGATGTTGTGAACAAAACAATTCCTCTAGTATTTAAATTCTTGTAAACATAAAGAGACATACCTTGGTGTCCAGCATAATTGATATAACCTTGCTATCAAACTGAGCATTGTACTCCTTAACCAGATCAATTGTTTTTTGATGAGATGCATGGTCCCCATGCGACATATTTAAACGGGCTACGTTCATTCCTGTTTCTGCCAGTTTCCAGATCATTTCACGAGAACTTGTTGAAGGACCAATCGTGCATACTATCTTTGTTTTTCTCCAAGGATTAGCATCCATTGTTGTCTGGTCCAAAGCAAAATCTCTAGACTGAAAAGAACTTCAACTTACTCAAAGTGAAGAATGTAATGTAGTTCAGAATTACACATGTAGTAACATGCAAACTTCGATGATAAACAGAGACAATTTCTAGCACTTTGCAGGAGATTTGCTCAAGCAAGAACAAGTAAAAGAACCACATAAGGTAGTCTGATAATTGAAGCCCTGTTTCCAGCAAAATTTTGCACAGGAATCTAAAACAGTTTACCAGCAAATGTTTTTCTTTTTCCATAAATTTTAAAAATTACTGCAACATTGTACCGTTTCCTCACATACATTTCTTCTACTGCATACACTGAAATCAACCTCCAACTCATGATAATCAATATATGAAGGTCACTGTGTACCTATAAAAACTCTCAGAGTCTAGATTTGTAGTAACATGGTTTGTTTTAGATGCACAATTACCAGATGAACACTCCTACCTAGTTCCACAATAAATGAACACAAAATTTTTAAATCTTACCAACCTATATGTCAATGACTGCTAAGTGGCAACCTGAGATTTTTACAAAATCACCATAAAGTTAATGCAGATAAACTTCTATAGTGCCAACATCAAAATTCACTATATTGAGACTAAGCTGTCCACACAAATCCTCTTTCCATACTTCCACAATAAAGGCCCATATTTCTTTGTTAAGTCAAAAGGAACCATATCTCTTTCAGGTATTTTGTAGCATCCCACCATGTCCATTCATTCCACCACATATGAGTGATAATTACTGATATCACTCTCTGTAACAAAATGAATGCTCGCTGATAATTAGTGACATCACTCTTTCTGACAAAATGAATTCTGACTAAGCCGAATCTAAAAACATCTCGCATATTTCTTCACATCTCATAAATATGCCTTACTTATGAAAACAAAATCTTCTATAAATGCTACCTTTACATGTGATGCACAGATAATACAAATTTACTACTTCCACTCACTAAAAGATCTTATTTTCATCTATCAGAAAACAAAAAACGAACATGGAGTAAAAACATCCATTTACTGCAATTCCTCCAAAACAAAAACAGCAACAATAACCAAACATACAGAGATATACTTGTAAATAAAATAAAAAGAGGAGCTTTAATGAGGGGCTACTTACCAGAGTGGTTGCAGGGCCATTTAAAGAGGGGAAGTTGTTGTTATTAGTACCACTACTATTGCTTTTATTAGCAGATTGAATCCGCTCCGAGGATTTAACAGCAAGAATCTTTGTTCGAGCAAGTATTTTTCTTCCACCTTTTAGTCCAGAAGAGCTGAAGAACAAGTCATTAACGTTCTTGACCGACGCAAAACGGTCCGATACAGCCCGATTTGTATCGGATTTCAACCAAGACATCCCATTTCCACCACTTGGTAACGGAATCGTCGCCATTAATTACCTAAAACTAACCACCTCTGGCGAAAACTAAAAACAACCCTTTCGAGATAATAAAAAACAAGAACAGCCCACGAAAAGAAACAGAGCAAAGAGCTTCTTGATTGCGTTTTCAACTCAAATGGAGCCAAGACAGAGTTACTGAAGAAGGAAGTGTGTGTTGTGTGTGTTTTTGTAAATGTTGAGAAAAAAGTAGCCTTGTGTGTTGTGTGGTTAATTACGCCCGAAAAGGAAGGGGGAAAAGGCAAGGGGACGGGGGACACGAGGAGGAGAGCAAGTTTCGTTGAACAAAAAAAAACAAAATAACAGAGCCTGGGCAGTTGGACTTGGACATGCATGCTTTTTTTTATTTTTTTTATTTTTTGATTGGCTGCAGAGAAGAGAAGATCACCCCCACTCGTGGCGCCATGCGCGTGGTCTTCCAACTTTTGGTCTTTTCTTGCCTTGCTTGTAGTATTAGCTAGCGTGATACTAGTGACAATTTTGTGGCCACCAAAACCTTTTTTGGCAGTAAGTCGGGGATTCGAACTCCACCTATAGTGAAAAAAATTTAAAAGACATGTAAAAACACCCTTTATCTAGTCATACATGTATATCTGCTAGCCCGGAAAAAAAATATTAATGACAATTTAAGAGTGTAACCGAGTTATAAAAGGATTAATTTCACTTTGTACCCTTCAATTGTATCCAAATCTGACTTTATCATCTAACCTTTAAAGTGAGACAGTTTAATGATCCTCGCTTTATGTAAAATCTTTGACAAAAAGGAGACGAATTTTATGCTTATGTTAGAAAAAATTTTATATTTTAGGAACTAATGTGAAATAAATTTTAATTTTAGGGACTAAAAGAGGATAGATTTTATACTTTAGAAACTAAAGCATCTCTCTTTAAAGTTTAAGGACCAAAGTAAAGTTTCGAATATAGTTGAAGGGTGCAAAATAACATTAACCCTTGAAAAAACATATTATCAGACGAGTGGTGACAAAAAAACATATAAATATTTAGATTGTGAGTTTTTCAATAAAAAATTAAAAATATTTTCTTGACATATTTTTAATTATTTTTTACTTCACATATATCATATCGCTAGTATATTTGTTAAAAAATATTACCAAAAACTCAAATACAAACCAAAGTTTCTAAAAGAATGAAATGCATACCTTTTACAATTTTAAGCATGGTTTCATTCTTAATTAACTAGTTTCAACATTGTATATCCATTAACTTAATTATTACTTAAGTCCAAGTTCGAAAGCATTTCTACACATTGAGTTTGTGTAGGATTTCAGTCATTTAGGAAAGGTTTGCACATCTATTAATCCACGGTTGAATAAACGATTGAGGTTTAGATTTTGCACCTAGCAAAACCATGTAGGACTCGGTTTTATTAAGTTAAAGGATGATAGTATTCATCCATATTTGATTTGACTAATTGAGAAACCAATTTTGGACTAGTCATGACAAGTTTAAGTTGATCATGAACCTATTTAGTTAACTATTAAGATACCATGCTTTTCAAGAAAAGTCCGCTAATGAAATCTTATATAATGGAACGTGACGTTTGTGAGGAGAATTACATCAAGTCACATGGTAAATATGTAAAGAATTCTAAGTGGTTGGTCCCTGAACTAAAAATTGACCTTTTTGCGTCACTTGGAAGTTTATGAGGTAATAATATGTCAACCTAATGAGGGGCAACATTTTCGATAATTTATGCAGTGTTTGATTGGATCATTAGGGTTCCAATTTACGTGAACGGTAAATAACTTGAACGGTTTGGAAGGGAGAATTGGATTGGATGATAATTGATAAACTGAAGAGATTGTAAGTAGTAGGTTTTAAACAAATACTAAAATAAATAAAAGTACCAATTAAGTTGCATTAATGAACACACATCTCATATATGCAATCATATTGTCTTTTCCATTAAAGAACTAAAAGAATAAAAAGAGAAGAAAAAAGTCGAAATCTAAAATAAAAATTAACAATTATACTTTCACTATAAAGGGAAAAAAAAAAGAAAAGAGTTTCATAATCATCATAGCACATACTTTCGTGATTATAAAGGTCGCAGTTAACCATAAATATCACATCTAAACTGTAGACTCAACTCAAAATTGTCAATTTCACTTTTTTTTTTATCAGTGTTCACGTAGTAATTCTTTCTTATTCATACTTGGTAGACTTAGTTTTTAAAAATTTAATAATTCAGATTGTGTCACATCAGTGTAGCTCAAGATCATTGAATTTTTTAAAATCGGATCTACCCAAATTTTGAACACTCTTTTATTTGTACAATCAAAAATCAGAAAATATTCATGTACAATAATTTGAATGAGAGAAAAACAAGTCACACAAACAACAAAAGGCAAAGCAAGTAGCGCACGAGGGACCGGTAAGCCACGGCCCGAGTTTAAAAAATCAGGGACTGCCTCCCTCCTGTATTTATATCAGCTGAACATGTCTGGCTGCTGATATATTGTATTAGCAATCAACAATGTCCCACAAGTGACATTTTGGACTATGACATGATGATATTGACTACTCCCATTATTTAATTTGTCCCCTGCTTGCCACATCTAATAAGTCCAGTCACTAGTAGTACTAAAGAACAGAAGCCAAGAATGGATAGGGACAATGTCCATCTGGCAAATATCTCAAGGGTTCATAGTTTTGTGTTCTTTTTATTTTAACAAAATATTTGAATGAATCAGGACATGTTTCGAATCATAGTTTGCTTTCGGGATTTTATCAATCATTTATCAATACGATTTTCACATTAACAACAAAATTCGATTTTTTCATGAAAAAATGATTCATTCTTTTATCAATTGAGCTAATTTATGTTGATGCTTTCTATGTATTTGCTGCGATCTGCTATGAGGATTTTATCAATCATTTATCAATACAATCTTCGCTTCAACAACGAAATTCGACATTTTCATGAAAAAGTGATCCATCCTTTTATCGACTGAGCCAATTTGTATTGACGCTTCCAATGCATTTGCTACGAATCTGCTATGGTTTCATTTGAATAGAATAACAATAAAATACTACTGATTAAGTAAATAATGGCAATTGCTCGCATACCAATATTGGCAGGCATAGGATCCATTGGTATATTACTAATTTTAGTTAGTTGATTCTTTCTGTCGCTGGGATATCCTCTCAAACAGTGCACGTGCTTTGCTTCAACTGGATACCTGTGGCTGGTTTCACTTTGAGTTTGACATGTTGAAAATTTCGGTACGGAGTAAAAATGTTGGACAGCCGAAAGTTGAATTTGTCTAAAAGGATGTTCAATATTGGAGGGCCTTTCCAATTTAGAAAAGCAAAGTTCTTGTAATGAGAAATCAACGCAATTTGTACATTTGTCCTTGTTTTGAATATGCGTACGCGTGCTAAATAAGGCTTTGTTTGTAGTGTATTTTTCTGGATTTTTTGTAAAAAAAAATTATTGTAGCGATTTGATATATATGAGGTAAAAAAGTGATTGAAAAATGCGTTCACAGAAAACGTAACAATTTCTTTGAAAAATTGCAATCCAAATGCAAAATTTTTTAGACATTGTTGCAAAAAACCTCTAATAAACAACTCAATGTTGTGAAATTAATGCTAATCTATATTTGATTGGTAGTGATGTGTAGTAATTGTACATTGAATTATAAACAAATAGAACAATATTAAAAGTAGACAAAAAAATAGAGAGAAATTTATACTTTTATTCACTAGTTTATTCAGAGTTTTCAAGGTTACAAATGAAATTAAAGATGATCCCTATTTATACGTAATACAAGACCAAAAATACATGTACCACCGTTAATATGGATTCATAAATTTATTACTTCAAACACATAAATTGAAAGAAAATCTATCAATTTATTATTGAACCTTATAGGAGGATGACTATTTCAATGCATGTGTTAAAAAGACTTCATTAATTTCATAACACTCAAATAATTTCATGAGATGCAAACTTAGATGCATTGAGTAACATGTCATTGGAAAACACAAAATTAATCAAAGATTTTAATTTAATTTCCACTATTCATTTATGCGCATGCATGCATGTTGAGGTTTGACTACCGCGCACCTTAAAGACACGTAAGTAAGTGGAACCTCTATTTTTAAATTTTCAAAATAAATAAATAAATGAAGCATGTAGAAAGGAGGAATAAATGTGAATGAATAAATTAAAAAGATGAAAAGTGCGTGCATTGAGCATTATAAAATCAAATTTAAAGCACATGGGAAGGAGATTTTTGCGTTTCATTTTTTATACATTTTGATATTTCGAGGTCTTCAAATTTTGTGTATAGTACTTAGTTAATAGTTATTAGATTTTAAGAAAATAAAAAAAATTAAATTATGATAATTATGAAAAGGAAATAGCAATATAATAAAAAGTGGAACATAAATCTGTTGCACAAAAATGACTTGATGACTACTTCCAATTTTGCTTCATTAGCTCTCATATCTTCCAGACTTAATTATCAGTAATTCATTTTTTAAATAATGTGCATGAAGTAGCCAACCCTAAACAACATTATACATGGGCTTAAATATAAATTTAAGGAGATCCAAGTCCTTGTTTGAATTGAAATTTTTCAAAATTTTTTTTTTTATATTTTTTCAATCATTTTTTAACCTTATATCCTTCAAATCACGAATCCGAACAGAAACTAAAGCCTCTCTTTTAATGAATTAGTAGTCCATCGAGCCCAAAACATGAAATTCAAGAAAAGCCCATAGGCATGTTGTACTATTCATCTTTAATCCTGTCTCTGAATCTCTGTCATACAAGAAAGTTCTTGAATGGATGTGGACCTCAAATCTGATTAGTTCCGAGAAAGTTATCTTTATCTTCTTCTTGTTTTTATGACTCATTCTACCGTGAACCCCAATACCCCCCAGAACAGAGAGACAAAAGGCAAGCTGCATGTGGCAGTAGACTAAGCAAACTGATCAGAGATGAAGTTTTCTCTTATTAAGCTCCAAGATAATCAGCACCAGCTACAACAGCAACAACCACAGCAGAACAACCAAATCCACTCACTCCTGTTCAGGGCTAAAATCCCTGTAACCATTTTCAAGCTTCCTTTTCTCTCTGGATTATCTACCACCACTCATCACCCTTCTGACCTTTCCCTTTCACTTTCCACCCACTTTCCATCTGGCCCCACTCTCAAACTCTCCTACTCCACCAGCAGCAGCACCACCGCCACCACTGCCTCGACTTCCACCACCACCCCACCACCACCTTTTACTCTTACTCTTAAATCAGGCATAGGCCAATATGGCTCCCCAAACGAATCCCCCCTTATTATCTCTGCTAACTTCTCTTTCTCCCCTAACAATCCCACTTCTAATCCTACCTTTTCTATTCTATTCAAACCTCGACTGGGCTCTTTCAGTTTGAGAAAATCCACCTTCTCCAACACACCTAGTAGCCCAAGTGGGAAGATTAATGGGGAAGCTAGTTCATTTGGGTTTGTTCCTTTGGAGAGGCCAGTAAATTTGAAGGATTTTTCTCTCGAAAATAAGGGTAAAGATTCAATCTTTAAGGGAATTTCAATGATGGCAAGGACAGAAATGCCATTGGCTAAAAGGGTTTTGATGACTCTCAGGTGGGGTGTGAATTTTCCTGATGATTTCAGTAAGCAATTGCCTTATATGGCTGTCAATAAGATTGGGATTGAGAGGGTTGATCGGGTTAAAGAAGTGGAAGGAGGGAAACAGAAGAGAAGTGAGGGAAGTGTTGGTGGTGATTCGGAATTGTTGAAAGGAATGTGCCTTTGGATGAAGAGGGAATTGGATATGCTGCAGAGGGAGAATAGAGAAATGAAGCACAACTTGGAAGAAATGAGATTGGGGCCCTCGGGGAAGAATGGTGGTAGTAGTGGTGCTCTGGGTGAGACTAATAGGAAGAAAACGATTCCTGTGGTTGAAGAATCAAGTGGTTTTGAGCAGTGGAGAAGCAAGAAGAATGGCGGGGAAGAGAATTCAAAGAAAGAGGTTAAGAAGAATGGTAATAGGTTGAGTGATGTGGAGAGTGAATTGGAGAGAGCTATTAAAGCTGCCTCCTCTTCTTGAGGTTCGAGTTGATGCAAGTTTTTGACTTGTGTACTTTTTGGGTTTTTTTTAGCTTTCGATGTATATTAAGCCTGAAGCTCTTGAAGCTTGATGCAAATTGGCCTCTAATATCTCTGCACTGGTATAAAGTAGTTTGCTTGATAATTCTTGGACAATCAAAGTTTCTTGATGAATTTCTTTTGCCCATTTCAATATTTGAAGAACTCTGCATTTGTTTAGTTATTTGCTTTTTGTGCCCCTTCATTATGATTGAATTTTCATTGAGTAATGTGATAGAGTGGAGTTATGCATGCTTTGTCAACTTCTTTAGCTATTCATTCACAAAGTCACTGCTTTGGTGGAGGGTGTCACTTGGTATCCTGGTAGGGTGGTTGAAGTAGTTGGGTGTTATGGAGATTGTAACTTATCTGAACTTGACATAGATGACTTATGAAGGGACGATAACCCATACAACACAAACAAGACAGTTATTGTTTATTGATAATCATACCATGCCATGACTTAAGCCTTCCTAAGCATACTTTAGCAGTTCTATCTAGTGTAGGTTTAACTTGTTTATTGTCCCTATTTTGATACTTTTTTCTGTTTCTTGTAAAATGGAATGTAAATTTGATAACTTAATTGAAGTATTTTGAAATTAGTTTTATGTCGATGTCTTGTGTGATGAGCTATCATTCGATGGCTTGTGTGATGAGCTATCATTAACTCACAAGGATTAGGTGGAGGCTACTGTAACTGGCATGTAAACAATTTTGTCTAGATAATGGGCAGGAGTATTTATTTCCAGTGCCTTATGGTTTTAGATTATCTATATTCAGATTTATGTCAAACTCATCTCTAGATTATGCGTGCCAATCTAAATTGTTTTAAGGGGCAAAGGAATTTTGTAGTTGTGGAAGTCAAAAGAGAAACCAAAAATTTAGTGTAAGAGTAAGTGCCAGAAAGCAACGCTATTATGTGCCTAGTGAGCAGTATTTTTTTTTTGTTTCAAATTATGAAATGGACTCAATTTGATGCGCATGTATTTTCAGGTTTCTGTTTGCTATGAATATGAACTGATGAATTCCTTAGATAGCAAAAGATTTCATCAAGAGTTGATTTTGCTTTCTTCTATGATTTCTCTTGTTTTTTTTAAACTCAATCTGTTAATTTGCTCTCTCTTGATAGAAACTGTTTTGACCTTTGTCCTTGTGGTGTACTTTTGAAGTACGAAACAAGACCATCTTGTTGTGTATCAATTAACTACCGAGTGGTTCATCATCTTAGATTTTGAAGCACATTCATCACTTATGTGGGTGCTGTGCTGATAATAACTGGACCCAGCACCTTTTCCCTTATGTGGATTCTGTGCTGATAATAGCTGTAAATACTTTTGTCTTTTCTAATATTTTGTGGGAATGTCTGCACATCCCCCCAATCCCTCCCCCCCCCCCCCCCCCCCCCCCCCCCCCCCAAAACCCAAAAAAAACCAAAAAATAAAACCCCAAATTTACATTCTGTGTGTGTCTTTATGCCCCAGGCAACATTCCGTAAACATCAGAAATCTCTTTCTTCAAGTCTGCACAACTCTTCTGTGGATATTTATGTCCATACTCATGATTCTATGTTAAATTTGTGTACAGGCTGACAGGAAATTGATTTTGGTGTTTGGATCATCCCTCCAAGCATTCACGAAATATAATACCACTGCATTTGAAACATTTCCTGTTAGTTGCATCTACTTGGCCAGTAGCTCTGATAGAATATGCCTTTTGCACTCCGGATTGCTTTCATGGTTGTGTATGCCACTCACATCTTGATCATCCTCCTCTAGAAATGTTGGGTTCATCCTGTCAGCTTAGCAGCTAAATTCACTTGATTGCTGCTCGGCTCCTCGTATGCACTCAATATTGACACAAAGGCATCCTCTAACAAGGGTTGCATCCTCTAACAGGGGTTTTCTCTTACTGTATCCAGGCATTAGCATTGTTTTTCGTTTACAGCCTCGTTGTGTTAGCAATACTGAACCCTGCTTCCCCCTTCTTCTGTGTGTTTAGGCAAGCTTTTATCTCTGCTTTGCTTGACTCTGAATTTGGGCATATAAAAGTTTGTCAATAAGTAGCACAGGCGCATTTGCAGGATCTTTTCTTGTTGAAGGGCTTCAGGATGTGATGTGGCTCTTGCGAATCAGAAAATTCTGAGCATTTTATGCTTTGGAGGCACTCTAATAATAAAATCAATTCAACAGGATTCAATTTTGCTGCGTTGAATCAGATGAGCTGGATATTGGAAGACCCTGTGCATTTTATGCTTTGAGGTGTGCGCACACTGATAATTAAATCAAATTCAAGAGGATGCAGTTTTGCTGCATTGAATCAGATGAGCTTGATGTTTAGCATTCTAAAGAACTAGCATCAGAGTTCCAAGAATGGTATGCTGATAAAGAGCTACTACTCACAAGGCTTCAACTTCATGATATAATCGCAATTCTTGAATTCTAAATCAATTCAAGAATGCTACTTATGTTGATTAAGAGCTACTTATAAGGCTTATATATTTCATGATATATGACCATTCTGCGATCTCGATATTTCAGTTGTTTGGACTCCATATTTCCAGAAGAATTCCTTTTAACTTTTCCAGCCTCAAAATCTGCAATTTTGAGAATAGCACAAAGTGTCATCTAAATCATAATGCCCGAGTGCAACTGTTCTTTTTTCTTTGGGTAAAATACCAAAAATCTCCTCGTGATTTGTTAAATGTTGAATTTAACTCTCTTTGATTTGGAAACTTATAGCTTCCTGTGGTTTCAACTAAATTGAAAATTGGACGAAATGTATCTAATCTAATGATTATACGTGAAATGTTAATATTGTCCTTATATAAATGAACTTTTTATGGTTTGTTAAATGGTCAATTTAATTCTTTTTTATTTGAAAAATTAAACTATAATTTCCTGCAGTTTCCATTAAATTAAAAATTGAATTGAAAGCATATGATCTAACGGTTGTACGTAAAATATCGATATTGCTCTTATTATACATGAGATGCTTTCTGTTCAATTTTCAATTTAATTGAAATACAGGAAGTTATAGTGTAGATTTTAAATCAGAGAGAGTTAAATTGAATATTTGTCAGATCAAAGGAAGTTTTTTTTTGTATTTTACCCTTTTTATTTCTAACAAATAAATGCAATTAATAATAGAATTTCTTTTCCTCAAGCTCGTTCTTGATTCCAATCTTGGGCGTGGTACAAGAATATAATCAACTCGTTACATAAGAGAATTTCCTTTAATATTTAAGACCAAAAACTAAATATAGCCAACAAATTGAAAAAACACACACACACAGAATTAAGATTTAACTTGACAGTTTTCGCCCTTACTGTAGCTTTTAACGAACCGAAACAAGAAATATTTGGTTATGCTTTTCCATTCTTGCATGGATGGTGGATTTTGTGAAGAAACTACAAATTAAACATAGAAAATCTTCATGGTAGTTCTCTTTTTCAAAATTTTTGTTTGGTATCCGACAGTATGGATTTTCCCCCCCTTGTTTCCAGATATTGAACTCTACCAATCTCTTCCTCAAAAAAAAAAAAAAAAAATCTACAAATCTCCAGAAAACAATTCGTTTAAATACTATTGGTTTCTTCGTCTTTACACAATTTTACATACCAGATTGCCAACAGGGTTGAAGAAGCAGAGTACAGGAGAATCCCCATATCAACCTCAATATCATCATCAAAGTCCAAGAAGAAGATGGCCACATCAACATCTACTGCAGCTTCTTCTGGGACTAGCAATGGCAGCAGCAGCTGCTGCAGCAGAGAAGGGTCAGCAAAATCCATAGCGGCTGATCAAATTTCCCAGGCCATTCAATCCACTTCCAATCTCCTCCACCTCATGCTTCAGTCTTCCCCTGCTCAGGCACCTCTCTCTCTCTCTTTCTCCCCCACTCTTTTCTTTTTCAGGTCTGTCTGCAACGTTTATTTTTTTGAATGATTATATAGCATATATGTAACATTCCGGAAGGTTTTGCATAATCTGTTATTGTGCGTCTCTGAACTTATTGCACTTTTTTTGTGGAATTATACAGTGTCTTTGCAAATATAAACGGATTGTGGATTAGGATGATTAGGTTATCTTCCTTTATTCAATTTGGGGTTTTTTTTAGGCTTTTAGAATTCTTATACGTCAAGAGTATTTGAATTACTGTTTTATTCAATAGATTGTTAGGGTAATTTTTAAAAGATGCTCAAATATTAGTAAGATGATGGTCTTAGTTAGGACTGTCCAAGGCGTTTGTACTTTAAATTCGAGTTCTCTCACTTTTCCTTACATAGAAGTTAAATGTTATTAAAAATGGCAACTTTAGCAATATTAGTGCTAAAGTTTATGTAGTGTAAGGTTATAGACGTCTATCCGATGCTGTTCACATTTATATGAGGAGTGTTCTATGCATAAAAAGATGGGAATTTTTTGCTCTTTCATTTCGAGTGTCAAACATTGATTTTAGTATCTGTTAATACAAACATGTACACACTCTCTCTTCCTCGTCAGGTCACTGGGATTTCCTTGTGGTAAAGGAGTGTTGCATGATATAAATCTCATATATTTACAGGTGGAAGTAGTAGGTTTAGCCTGATGAAAATATTAATCTGCAGTTGTTGTGTTGGTACTACAAACTTATATATTGGTCACACTTCTCAGTTTAGATTACACATCATTTATTTACTTTTCTGAATACTATCTCATGACATCATACAAGAGGACATATTTCTCTGCATAAATTTCAGTTGTCTTTCTTAAGGATAATTACAAGACTATTGTATTGAATTCAAGTACCAACCTTTGGTATGCCTTGAAACTCAAAGTGGAGGGAGATATAAATGGTGTATATGCAGGCTGAGTTACTGAAGCTTCCAAGAAGCCTTTTGGCGAAGACACCTACTATAAAAAACACAGAGTTGGTATGCATGCCTCCTGCAATTGTGGATTCTCAGTAAGAAGACTCTGGAAAAGCTGGTATACTGAGCTATTGTTGTCTACTTCTTGCAGGTATTGGAACAGATGCCTCATGTAATTTCATCATTGGATGCGCATGTGGATAATTCTTTACAGAGGTTGGGTTCCTGCCTCTATTTTCTAAGAGATCCTTTATTTTTTGCACAACATTGTGCTTATCATGTGTCTTGTCTTTGCACTGTACTTTTTATTAGTTGTTATTATTACCTTTTAGCCTCAGTTGTGGCTAGATTAGTTTTGTAGCTTACTCTGAGTTGTGATGTTTCTATTATGTCAGTTATTTATATTCTCCAGTAGCATCTCTAAGTTCAAAGATTGGTTCAAATAGAAATCCAAGTCCACTTACTGTTGCCTTGGATGTGAGATAAATACATTTTTTGTGCCAACCCACAAAAGACTCGAGGTGTTAGTAAGAATTAACATTTCCTGAGGCATATTGCCTTGGAAGTGAGACAAATATCAGGTATTGAAAATGGAAGTTTCTTGTGTCCTGTGGTTTGAGGCACAGGACGAATGGAATTTAATAAATGGGATTTTAATTAGCTATTAAGTTAGCTAATAACTGCCTAGACACACATAAAATGATTAGACCACTGCTTGTGTCTGAGTAAAAATGCAAAGGTAAAGATTATTACATGTAAATAACATGTTATTTTTTTGATGAAGGGATCCCAGTAGACTGTGTATTTCGTACCTTAGTATATTTTTATATATTTATTCTTACATTATAGTCGTTAAGATTTTTCTCCTGTTCTTTCTGCTGAGATGAGCCACATCTCTGTAGAGCTACTTGTTTTGAGTTGCATTGCTCCATTAAGGATGAAATACCTTGCTATGCAGCTTTATTTGAGATGCTTGGTAGTTTTTTAAACTTGTCCTAAGTTGTGCTATCCAGTAATATGAAGTGTAATGTGCAATGAGTGCTTGATGTGAACTTCCCTGCAAATTTGTTGAGTATTAAGGTGGCCGGCCATTCCAAAATTGTGTTAATTGGGGTCCCTCAATTCAAGAATTCAAATGGAAAACCCTTCTGCAGTTTAAAGGGAATCTTGGGGATATCTACATCTTCTGCAGTTTCAAAGGAACCCCTATTCTAAGAGGTCATTGCTCCTAGAATTGTACCTCCCTAAATGCCTTTTCTATCATATTCAGTTTGTTTACTATGGGACATATTGACAACAACCTGACATAGATTACTCTAGAACATGAATATTTCAAGCTTTTCGATGTCAGTGGTTGAGGACATAAAAAACCAGTGACAGAACTTTTTTTCTGCTAGAATTTGTTTGCATCGTGTAGCTTTTTCTTCTTTACGAATGTCTTGCCTCATTTGGAAGTCACATTTTGCAGTGTTCCACATCTGAAAACTGTCATCCAGTTACTTTCGAATATTGAAAGCTGCCAGCTTAAATCTTTATCCAAGGTTCAACTGGAACAAGAGGTACTTGAACCTAGTCTCACTCTCCCTCTGTGTATGTGTACGTGTCTGTGCATGTCTATGCGCACGCACACACATATTTGTCTGTCTCTCCATGTTTGGCATGCATCTGTTTGTATATCTCATTTATATTGCTGAGCTGACAGCAATAACCACTATAAAATTGGAAATTCCTCTTGTACATCTTGTTGATTGTATGTGGATATTTATGTTCTTTCACTTCCTTTTGACTTCTAATTATGCTTTGCAAATATTGGCATATGCTATACATTTCATTTCATACAATCATATGTTTTCAGTCATGTATGATTCATGCATAGAGATTGAAAAGATGCTCTAATCGGAGATATTCTTTGAGTAATAAATTGAGAATGTTGTGTGTTGATTCCTGTCTAAACATCAGTGTTGATTCAGAAGTTTAGTAGTTATTCACCTGAAAAAGATATGAATTAAGTTTGTGGATGCAGCCATTCCCACTTGAGTTGAATGTAACAGTTATCCGGAGTAAATATGCTCATGCAATATTTTTCACTTCATGGAACCCCTTTGTTGCATTACTTATTTTGTCAATTTACGTGACGGCATTTTCTTGAGAATTCGACCTGAAATTGCTCCAATTTCAGAATGAAATTGGTTCCTTGTACAGAACTAACAGAATGAAATTTGTTCTAGAATGAATATGAGTTGGCCTCATACTGAAGCTAGACGATAGTTTCAGAATCATGCCGATTTTGTTGGCATTTTGGTATAATAATCACTACAATGGGGTAGTCAGTTAGGGGATCGAATACGCTCGTACTTTAAGTTTGAACTAAAGGAGTCTCTCAACCCTAACATGTTCTTGTCATGCATGTAGATTAAATTATACTAGTATTTTTTTTCCGGCTGTTATTTCTATCTCCTAGTTTATGTGTTTCTGTTATGGTCCTGTATGTTATGCTCTGTTTGTTCAAATTTCCAGGGATGGTAGGTGGTTGAAACCTTCTGATTCCAGCTTCCTTCGAGAGCACTTGTGAATTTGCCCTAGATGAAGATAGACTATTAGTTCTTTGAAAAGCTCTGCACCCTCCCTGACTTTGTGCCCCATTGTTTTGTCAGAAAATTGAAACATCAGAGCAACCTCAAGAATCAGGCTAAAGAACCATGAAAGTCGCTTAAGGGGCCTAAAGGGTACAAAGCAAGTCAATGCTACAAGGTTGAGCCATCAAGAACCACCCCAATTTTCCGAGTCAAAGACTATAAGCTTGGGCCATCATGAACCGTCCAACATTCAAATTCACACTAGTTTGTGGCACACAAGCAATCTTGTCTTAGTTCTGTTTGAATTTTGCTTCTCTTATGTAAAATGGTATAACCCTGTAAAGTTGTATTGCTTACTATTCCAAGTTCCGTTCAGAGGAACTGTGTGGCTGCCTGCATCCCTTGTACTCTGAGGGTGATCAACGAGAAAGAAATTAAAGGGTTTGTTTGGATATCTCAATTATCTCAAATAATATTTCGCTTGCATCATAGACACATTTTTCAACTCACCTTTTTATATTTCCAACCACCTTTTTATCTCACATACATCACATCATAAAAAGTGCTACGGTAATTATTCCAAATAATATTTCAAATAATAAACTATCCAAACACATTTTATTTGGATTTTTCAAACAAGGAGAATTATTTCCAAAGCATGGACCATACTGAGAACTAAATCAACGTGCTACGGCATTATTGTGCCCTAATGTCGACATGAATTCTTGCAGCCTCGTCCACGTTTTGTTGTTTTTTATCATTGGTTCATTCAATGCATGCAAGCAGGGGTGGCCGGTGGGGCATATTTTGCTTTGATTCCACGACTCACGTAATTTCGTGGAAAGGAAACCAAAATTTTTCTACCTTCTTTAACTTCTTCGTCTTCTTCTTTTTTTCTTCTACTTTTCATTTTCTTTTCTCATATACGTCACCGTCCACCGCCGCCCACGGCAAGTGCCAGATGTCTTTGCTTCGTGTGTCTTTGGTGTGGAATTTTTAGTAGACACCAATGTGACAGATAGGACTTTGTTTGGCGACTATTATGTGATTCACGTCAATGAATGAGGAAAAAAAAAGAATAGATTTAACATTTGCAGTATATATAGTTTAGAGAAATGCAATTTCTAAAAAAGAAAATAAAATACCAACACGTGTTTCTCACCGTCTGTCTATAAATTGCAAAACAACTGTGTTTGGACAGGCATTTTTCGTCAAAAAATTGTTACGTTTTTCGTGAGCACATTTCCCTATCACCTTTTAACCTCACATACATCAAATCGCTACAGTAATTTTTCTACAAAAAATCCAGAAAAATGCAATCCAAAAGCAACCTTAATCTTTTTATTCCCCGTTGCCTGAAATTTTCTTTTGGGATTTTTAAAAATTATTATCTTGCTTCAAAACAAATTTGCATTTCTTTTCTGTCTACTTAGATGTTATTCCACGTCCGGTAGGACTTTTAAAGCAATGACCTATAGGGACTTTTACCTTAGCTTATATGGTAAAAGGGTTTGAGATGTTATGGCCTACAGTCTGGCCTCACCTTTCAATACAATTATTTGCATGTTTGGATTGTAGTGATATATATTGTTTTGAGATATCCAGCAAATTATTCAATACAATTAGCTGCATCCGTCAAGGATTTAAGATGATTTTCTGCATTTACCAATCCCGAAACTTTTCATACATAGGCACAATCTAGTAATGTGCGCTTTCTTGAATTTGTGCCCGTTTGAATTGCCATTTTTAAGAGTTTTTTTAGAAAAAAAATGTACTACGACGATTTGATATATGTAAAATAAAAAAATAATTAAAAAATATATTCATGAAAAATATAAAAAAAAATTTCTGAAAAAATATATTCTGAACAAGCGATTTTGTCATGCAATGGCCGGAGAATAGACAGTATAATGTAAAAACCCAAAAAGGAATTCCTCCAGAACCTTTGGCCCACATCAACGATTCACTACTTTTCTTGTCTTGCATGAAGGTTCTCGTATTGGTGCTAAAATTTGACCGAATTTATCGAGGGTGGTAGTCAAAGTTCAATGGCTTCTTTCTCCTTTTTCGGCTGTGATTAATTCTAGACTAGAGAATCTCTCAAGTCATTATTCGTTGATTTTTGACTCAAAGCTCCCAACGAACTTTTGGAGTTTAATTTCATACTAAGTCTTCAAATTACCAAAAATTTCAATTGAACATCATAAAGTTAGTGAGTTTCAATTTGGCCCTCTAGCAAAAAAAAAATTTGTTCCAATTCTCCCTACAAACAAGAAATACGGTTTAAATTTGACCTTCTATTACAGTATTCATTGCAATTTAAGATCTTAACTATTACATGACTTGCCTTTAACTAAGCATTTAATTCAAATATAAATAAATTGTCTATCTTATTGAAATGGAAATTCGGTACTTTAAGTTCACGATTCTTGTACTCTTAAGCAAAGGTAACAAGTCAGATTACTAAAGGGACTATAACATTTTTTGTAAGTGGTAATTAGGCAGTGAGAGCTTCTCCCTCTATTTCCAAATATTTTCAAACATTTCAAACATTTTAAGATTTCTTCAAATTTCTTCAAGCATAGTTCTCAGCCGCTTTAACCTAAATCTTTCCATGTATTCTTGAGTATGTTTTCTTAGATAAGATTCCTAACTAGTGATTATCTTAGGCCTTTTATAGTTTAGGATATAGATAGATTTCTGTGTATAGCTTATAAGCTTTAAATAATGGGTCTGAATCTTCACTGATCGAGAATAGTTTGAATCTATAGTTTATTCAACTTCATTACTTGGATTTCTGTGCCAGCTTCTAATGAAGGAACCTGAAAAGAAGGAAAAGACGATAGAAAACAAGAATAAGGGATCTAAGAATATTTGTAAGGGGAATTGGTGGACAACAACAATTAGATAAGGGAGTTGAAAGTGAAAAATGAATAAGTAAGAGGTGGTCATGATGGCGGAAGGGATGGGTTAGACGATAGAAAACAAGAATAAGGGATCTAAGAATATTTGTAAGGGGAATTGGTGGACAACAACAATTAGATAAGGGAGTTGAAAGTGAAAAATGAATAAGTAAGAGGTGGTCATGATGGCGGAAGGGATGGGTTGGATGGTAGGGGGAGGGAGTGTAAGCAAGAGATTTCGGGTTCGAGTCCTTCTACTTACACTAAAAAAAAAAAAAAAGTGAAGTGGTCATGATAACTAGAGTTGTAAACGAGTCGAATCGAACCGAGTATCTCATGTTTGAACTCTGTTCGTTAAGCGATTCGAACAACGTTCGTGTTCGTTCCTTAATTTTCGAACTCCAAACCTGTGTTCGTGTTCGACTCATTAAGTAAAGTTCATATTCGAGTTCGTGTTCGTGTTTGGCTCATTTAACATAAACGAGCCGTTCGCGAACATGCTTGAATCCAAATTATTTTAAGCCTTAAATATGCCATACAAATCATTAATCATTCTAAAAAATAATTAAAGTACTAAGTGATTAAATTCTATTATTCATTAACTATATAACTAACATTAACATAAAAATAACAAATAAAACCCTCCAAGTATAAAAGTCTAGCCATAAAATTAATCCTAAAATTTGTCAAATGATAATTATATCCATGTTCGCGAACGTTCGTTAAAACTCGCGAATGTGCTCGTATTTGCGAACGTTCGTTAAAATTTGCGAACATGCTCGTGTTCGCTCGATTACTAATCGAACAAAAAAATTCGTTCGAATTCAGTTTGTTTAAGGTTTCGAACGAGTCTTTCACGAACATGAACGTGTCGAAACGAACCAACCTACCTAACAGTTCGATTCATTTAACAGCTCTAATGATAACTATGAGAATGAAATACTGGTTGATCCATCATACCCAGATAGATATTACGGATAGAAAAACGATAGACATGCCAATGAGTCATGATTTATAAGCTAACGAGCTAATAACATCAGGATGGATGGAGAAAGAATAAGCAAATAACAAGGCAGTTAATAGAGAGAAGCAGTAGAAAGGAGCTAGCAGGACAAAGCAGGAGAGAAAACCGCCACGACCTATCTAAACCTATTCTAAAGATAATATAGGAATATGGAAGAGGAAAATCAAAACACAAGATAGTGAGAGACTTCAAACATTGATGAGGGTAAGGATTATAAGAAAAGTAAAACAAAACGGCAATGGACTGAAACCAACAAAGAAACCATGGTGGAGGTAGCCAAACAAAATTAGCAACTAAGTTTCCAATGATGGCTTTAGTATGGAATTGTCGAGGTGCCAAAGCCCCTTGATAGTTTTCCAACTTAAAGAGGTAATTAGACTCCATTCCCCACACTTTTTATATGTAATGTTAGTGTATCATGGAAATGGAAAAGCCTTTAAAGCAGTAATGGCTAATTGAGGAAGGTACGTTGATGAAAATTGGGGATGGAAAGACAATGCAAATATGGAATGACAAATGACTGAAGAACGTTCTTAATAGTAAGGTCAGATCACATCCAAAAAGGACAACAACGGGTACATTAAAGTTAATGAGCAGATAATTGGAGGTAAATTGGGATATAGGTAGGCTGATAAGAGTGCTTTATAGAAGAAGATGTTAGTAGTATACTGAAAATTTCACTAAGTCTGTAAGGTGGAATGGACAGAAGAGTATGGCAAAATGACTCAAAAGGAATTTATACTGTCAAATCCAAATATGTAGAAGCTAAAAAGAAAGAGATGAGTAAGGAAGAAAATCAGAATTAATGCAGCAAATTTGGAAAGGGCAATAGAGTAAAGATATGCCCAATACTGATAATTGGATGTTTCTATAGGGATTGAATGCTAAATACAAAAAAAAAATACTTGCATCAAATATTAACAGTTAATGAAATAGTGTTTAAGAGGACAGGAAAAGGAGACTCTATGGGTAAATGCTGTGGGAAGCAATTAGAAGTAATAGAACACATGTTGTTTTTCTATATAAAGGCTCAAATGGTATGGAAGATGGCTCCAATTCAATATGATGAACTAAACTCGTATAGAGATGATTTTTGAAAGTGGTGGGAAAACCTAAAAGAAGTAACAGAAAGGAAAGATGGGAAGAATCACATAATTCTCACTATGAATATATATTTTGGAATATCTGAAAAGCGAGCCTTGTTTGGACAGCTATTTTCCAAAGAAAAATTGGTACGTTTTCCGTGAATACATTTCCCAATCACCATTTTACCTCACATATATCAAATTGCTACAGTAATTTTTCTACAAAAAATTTAGAAAAATATAATCCAAACACAACCAAAATTAGTATTTACAATAAATCACAAAAGGAACACAGATCCACAATAAGGAAGTCCTTGACAGAACGGGATGAATAAGAATACCATACAAAAAGAGGAATAAAATGAATAAAGAGATAGAACAGAGGATATGCAATGAACAGAGGCCAATCATCGAAGGCATCATAGCTATGAATTGTAGATTCCAATGTATCTCTCTTACTCATGTTAAGAGATTAGGAAACAATGTTAGGGTAGTAACTCAAATTATGAAATTATTATTCCAATTAATATCAAGTTATTGTCGTTTATAAAAAAATATATTAGGCATCATATCGTGGCTTAGACTTTAAGCAGTAGTTGGAATTTGTAAATCATACTGGAGAACAAATCAAAACCAAATTTTGTTTTTAAAGCAGCAAATTAGAATTTCTGTAAAACAATGGGTAAATTGAACTATTAAATTTCTTCGAAGGACCAAGATGAAATAAGCCCTTGCGTTTAACCTTCTCAAGGACTCGAAAGTCATATACTACTACTACTACTAACTGGTAGGTGTTCCCTCGAATTCGCTTCCCATTGGACCCACAAAACCAAAGGCACATACGACTGTGATCTCTAACGGAACGCTGTCGTTTCACAGCCATCCGCCAATTTCCCCACAGAAAACGTGACCCTACTCGCTCAAGTCCTCCCAAGGCCACAGCTGCCAAAGCAAACAGCAGCCCCCGCCACTCCATCCATACAAAGCGGACAACGCCTCCTCCACCTCCAAAACCAAACTCGTCAGAAAAACAAGAACAAAGGGTGCACACACTCACGCACCAGAAACACAACAAAACACACTTGCACATTAATATTAATATTAATGGCTTCTTTGGTTCTACCATCTCCGACGTCGTCTTCGACCTCCACTGCACCATCATCTACATCTTCCTCATCATCTTCTATCTTTTGTGGCCGCAGAAGCCTCGCTGCCAAGCCTCTCTCAGCCGCAAACGCTCCGTACGCCGTCGTAGGATTCACAAACACTCTCACCACCCTTTTGTTTTACGAATTATTTCCACGTCGATTATGCATTTTTTACTCTGTGTATATGTTTGTTTTGGACAAAGTTCGTTTATTTCTATGTGGGTTTTTCATAAAAATGGATTTTGATAGTTGAATTTTGGGAATTTTCATTCTTGGAAGTTTCTGCGGTGGGTTTTGTTTTTTGGTTTGTTCTATGTGCCATAAAAATCACAGCTTTTTATTTTGGTGTTTTTAGAGTTTTGTTTATGTTAAGGTTTCGGAGATGATGTTGGCATTGGACGATGTGTGGAGTTATTTTCATTATTTTTAATTGATTTTTTTCCGTTTAAGGAAAGTGGTGTTTTCATGTTTTTTTTTTAATTGGGAAACTCTAGTGGTTACTGTAGATTGAAAAGTTCCCACCTTTATCTAAGGTGAAACTGTTTACTTGAGTATTTTACTGTTGGATGAAAAGGCAGCAAAGCGTTGATGTATTTTCAAAGTGGGCCCTTTTTATAAGGAATTTTGTGGATTTTTGAAATATCCCATGTACAGAGAGTTCCCTTGCCAGTGTGCAGTGAATGCTATGATTTGATTGGATTAATGTTTGTGTGTCTTGTATTAGAAATGTGAAATCACTCAACCATTGAATGGAAGGCCTTGTGTGCCAATCATAAATGATCAAGTCCTCCCAAAATTCTTGCAATCAAAGCGCCTGCAGAAGGCGGTTGATAGAAATGAAACCAGGCTGAAAATATTTTCTGGGACCGCTAATCCTGCTCTTTCTCAGGTAAACTTCACTTATTCAGTTTGAACAGAAAGTTCATGTTTTTAGTTAATTTGTTGATAACTCAACGTTAGAGGTCTCATTAAACTGGAAATCTCTTCCTGAGGCATTTTCAAGCATAATATGCTCGTCTGGCTCTATCCACTATTTTTATTTGACTTGATAATGTGGAGAAGCAGCTGTTGATCTTTTATGTCTACAACCTTGCTTCCCATTGTATGCTATGTTATTTTCTTCCTGATTTAGAATCTAAGTTTCAGCGAGAAAATCCCTGATGCAGTACCATTTTTTTCCACAGTTTTGTTGCATTTATTTGTTATACTTCTTACTACACTAATGCACTGCCATTTTTTTTTCCTAGGAAATTGCTTGGTACATGGGCCTCAACCTGGGAAAAGTTAATATCAAGAGGTTTGCTGATGGTGAAATTTATGTTCAGTTGCAAGAGAGTGTTAGAGGCTGTGATGTGTTCTTAGTCCAAGCCACCTGCCCTCCAGCCAATGAGAATCTTATGGAGCTTTTGGTGATGATAGATGCTTGTCGAAGAGCTTCAGCCAAAAACATCACGGCAGTGATTCCATACTTTGGATATGCTAGAGCAGATAGAAAGGCAAGCTATTTAAGTTTATTTTTTGCATAACTGGCCTAGTTGAAGCGTCTGTGTCTTCTGACATGAGAGGTTAAAAATTTTTGTGGTCACCTATAAAACTTAGTAGCGCTAAAAGTTTAAGGATGAATTGAAGGAACTAAGGTAAAGGTAGGTGAAAGAGCGAGACAGAAGGGGGGCGTAGCCGATGAGAAAAGGAAACTTGGTCCAGTTGTTCTGGGAAGTCTGGGAGTCCAGTATGCTTGCATTTTGATCTTTGTTTGGTTGTTATCTTATCATTGTTTTCTTCATCTTCAGACACAAGGTCGAGAGTCTATTGCTGCCAAATTAGTAGCAAACCTTATCACTGAAGCAGGTGCAGACCGTGTTCTTGCTTGTGATCTTCACTCAGGGCAATCAATGGGTTACTTTGATATACCAGTGGACCATGTGTACTGTCAGGTAGGAGTTTTGGACTATAATTTGCTAAACATGTTATATAAACTGATGATCAAATGTTTGTTTCCTGTATACAGCCTGTCATTCTTGATTACCTTGCTAGCAAGGAGGTTTCTTCGAATGATTTAGTTGTGGTCTCACCTGATGTTGGAGGAGTTGCTAGAGCCCGTGCTTTTGCTAAAAAGTTATCTGATGCACCTTTAGCAATTGTTGATAAAAGGCGACACGGCCACAATGTGGCTGAGGTAGTTCACTAGCTGGATCTCTGGTTGGATTTTTACCGTCGTTTACTTTTTTCCTGGTACACTTTGTGGGGTCTATGTATTTCTGCCATACTTCATTAATACATAATGGGAACCTATAAATGATCAGGTCAGAAATCTGCACTGCACTTGTATGTCTTGGACAGCTAAATATTATTCTGGTTTTTAGCTGCAGGGGAAGCTTATACCATTATGCTTCAGTTGTCTAACCTTATGAGTACTTTACCTTCCCATTGGTTAGGATTCTACATATGCTAGGTGCACAATTGAAACCCTATTTTTCTTGATACATAACATCTGATAAGAGATTTCAGGATCTGCAGCACAAAGAAAAGCAATGGTTTTTGAATATGTTAATCACATATTCTTCTTACATGTTTCAAATTTTATTTTTGCTCCTGGATATGATAGTTAAGCAATCTCTTCTTAACAAATTCAAAGTTTTATTTCCAAAGTTTCATAATCATCACACTCGAACTTTCCTGGCATAACAAAGAGTACTTAAGGTCTAAAAGTTTTCTCTAGCTATATTATCTACACACAAAGTAGTAAGCAGGAATGAACTGATGTTGCTCACATCATTCAAGGACTTATTTTCTATATATTTGGCTATTCCAATGCTGCTTTCCAGGCATCACAAAACTAGCATTCAATCCATGTAACAAAGCAATGTCTAACCTTCCTTTGTGTGGTCCAATTCAAACAATTTAATAGTAATCTTGGCAATTAAGATTATGTTCCTGAAGGAATAAATTTATGGAACTTTCTTCCTGAACTTTGTGATTCTCCTGTCATATTTTTGTGTTCTTGATTTTTCCATTTGCATATCCAGGTAATGAATTTGATTGGTGATGTTAAAGGGAAAGTTGCTGTTATGGTGGATGATATGATTGATACAGCAGGTTGGATATCATTAATTACTCGTAACGATGCAGAACTTGTCAGTGATTAAGTGCAATGCTAAAGAAAGGTGGAAGAATAATTGTGGCATGTTCTTCATGCTTGCTGGAATCATCACATCATTGACAAAGCACCTATAAACTACATTTTGAAAGATAACATCATCTATATTCAGCCTTTTGCGTTTGATGTTAGAAGCAAATTTACATAATCTCTGTTTTTAATATCATTTAGATTCAGTTATGAAATTGGAGGTCTAAGTTAATTAGCAACTTTCTCTCACATTTTGGATTTTTTTTTAATTTATTCTAACATAAAGTTATCTTTTCTGGTTTTTAATCTTGTTTTGCTATTTGAAGCATCTTTCTGATTCTATAGTACCAATTAGTAGGTCATGTAGTTTTTTTTTGTGCCATGTAGATCTTGACAATTAACCTAGTAGCTGATGGTTGGTTTCAGGGACCATTGCAAAAGGAGCAGCTCTTTTGCATGATGAAGGGGCAAGGGAAGTGTATGCATGCTGCACTCATGCAGTCTTCAGGTGATATTAGCTTACTGTCCCTTTTTTTCACTCTATATCCTTGTTTGCTAATTCTCGTACAAACATGTTTTGTTGTCCAGCAACATCGGATCCAAATAGTTTGTACTGGCCTAGTATGTTCATACTTTTATTCTAATGGATCACACACTGCAGCACTTTTTCCCACCATTTTGTCATAACTTTCTTGTTTCTTTTTGTATTTTTTGTTTTGGCCTGGGGGGGGGGGGTGTTGTTTGGCCCAATTTGCTGCGTTATTCGGCAAATGAGATCTTAATTACATTGTCAACACCGGCTTCCAGACCATCACTTTTCTTTTTTCAAGAAAAAAACCTGCTTCAGTTCTTAGCATTCTCTAATCAGTTGGAGCTTCTTTCTTCATCTTCTTTAGCTATCATACAATTAGCCTGCCTATAATACTGGACAATCCTGTGGGCTTGAGAATACGTTTGACCGAGTTCTCAGCATATCTGTTCTTCATTGCCTATGGCCAGATCACCAATTTGTCATGTAAATATCAACTATTTGAAGTTTATGTGCATATACATTCATGTTGAACTCTGTTTGGTTAATGTGGTTCCCGTCTGTGTCAGATTTCTTTAACCCTTAGTTCCATGTGAACTTTGTGGTAGCAGAACACATGTTTATAGTTCCCTATTTTTTCATGTATGCATCCAATTATAGATCACCAGATTGATGATGTTTCTCTACAGCCCACCTGCAGTTGAGAGGTTGTCAAGTGGCCTGTTTCAAGAAGTTATAGTTACAAACACAATTCCAGCAATTGAGAAGAATTATTTCCCGCAGTTAACTGTACTTTCAGTTGCAAACCTGTTGGGTGAGACCATTTGGCGCGTTCATGATGACTGTTCTGTGAGTAGCATATTTCAGTGAACTAGAAGACAATAAGAAGATAGTTAATTCTTGATAAGAGCTTACTGAACTGAGGGTAGTTGAAAATTTAGCATTCTCTCTCTCTTTTACTCAGACATCATTGCACATGCTTTACCATGAACCTCTCCTCCCATTCTTTTGGGTTAATCTTTATCCGGCCATGCAAAACCCCACCAACCATTGCCATACTTTTTAACTAAAATTCCCCGCCGACAACTCTTTGGTGGACGTTGGTTGATAGCGATATCAGTTTTAAGTTTGATATAGCTAATTTCCTTCTTTATTGCCCCCTGCTTCTTTTTCTTTTTGTTCGTCTGCCCTCCTGGAGAAAATTGATGCTGATGTTGATGATAAATATGTAGCCTGAGCAGATTGGCAAACATAGCCTACTCAAATCCGCCTTATCTAGAAAATTGAGACAATGCAGCAAATGCTTAAGAGTAGAACTAGCATTTCATCTGGATGCTTTTATAGACTTTGAAACTTGTTTAAGCTCATCAGTTTACTTGTAATTTCCTTTGCCTGACATCCACTGTCCCCATGGAGGTGGAGGTCTAGCTGCTATAGTGCTATGTTAGGCTGCTGTACTATGATCCTATGATGTCTCTGGGTCCCTTTACAGTTATAAAATATAGAACCCATTGGTGCATCTTTCATGAAGCTCTATTAGCATTTCATCTTGTTTTTAGATGATCAAAAAGCTGTGGGAATCCTTGCATAGATTTTTATTTGTACCGTTTTTGGTGGTCAGATGCTAAGTGACTAGTTTCCAGGATAAATTGTCCTATATTATATAGGACCAAATAATTTCAGGGACTAAATAGTGGCTCTTGAGGGCCATGCAGGAAGCAAGTCCAACAAAGGAAAAGCACAAAATTGTTGAAGTGCCCTTTCTTTTGGTCGTCTTCCAATTTAACCTCCTGATCTTATAATTTTGCACATTCAGGACAATAGATGGTATTAGAAAATTGGACAAATAAGCATACGCTTATCGATAAGTTCTTGAAATTGGCAAATGAAACGTTACTTGCAGTCACATTCTACTAGCATAAGCAGCAGGGAGGCAATATGAAGTGGACTAATCTTTTATTATTCTAGATATAAAAAAAAAAAAATGAGGAAAGCAAAAATTATCATAAATTTCCCTGTGTGAGTTCAATTGTCAATTTTGAAATCCAAACCCTCAAATGGCTCAAAGGAGGAGAGTTGTTCCATAGTTAAAAAAAAAAAGTCAAAAAAAAAATTCAATAATTTATCAAAATAATTTCAATAACAAATGAGTTTTAACTTAGTAATACTAAAGTCGTTCTCAGAGAAAGAGAGTCATTTCGTAAAAAAGAAAAAAAAAGAAAAAAGTAGTTTCACTGACAAAAGAATGATCTTGTCCTGTTTCGCATTCCAACTACAGAAACAGAGGTACAGTCTCCCATTAGAAAGGAACTAAATGCATTCCAAATTATTTAAGGAACTCCTCCAAATCTTTGGTAAAAATAACTTAATTACACAATAAAGGAACTAAGGATGCATTTGATAAAATTGAGGTTGAAAACTGAATTTGAATCCATTGAGTAAAATTTGATAAATTTGAATATATATCACATTAAATGGTTATAACTCAATAACTTATCACTTATTTTTTAGATCAAATTTTATTTAAAAAATTCAGTGTTGCTTAATTAATTTAAATATTATATTTTTGAATATCAAACGCATTTAAACATATTATTAAAATTTAAAACCATTAACGTTAAATGCTGAATTGGATTGAATTCATTAATTTTTAAATGTTGAATTGAATTATCAACCTTAAATGTTGCATTGAATTATCAAACAAATATTGAACTAGAACATCAAACGAAGCGAAAGAGACAATTATCCCGAATTATCTAAGGAATCCATTCAAATATTCGATACAAGAAAAATATATGCCATTTTTTCCATTTAAATTACATATAGTATAAGTATAAATAAAAACAAAAGGTCGAAAAAGAAATATATATCATGTTTTTTAAGTCTTTCAAAAGTACGGTTTAGGTTTAGGCGGCGTGCAGAAGAAGATGCTAGGGTTTCGCCGCCTCCTACAGTCACAAGCTATTGCCTATAAATATCCAATCCTGCAGCCACCGATTCAACTCAAATCAGCTCAGCTCGGCTCAGATGCGTAGGGTTTTAGATAGTTTTCACCTTTCAATCGCAAACTCGAGTAAGTGCTCTTTCCTCTTTTGATTACTCGCCGCAATTTTCAGTAGATTGCAGTGACGAGCTCATAATTCGGGCCGGAGACCACGACGATGTCGTTTGTCTATGACGGCAACCTAATTCCTCTAAGAAGTTCTGAGCACTTGCTGAGTATTAAGCGGTTGTATACACATAAAAGTTTCGATTTTTATCATCAAACCTTTTTTTTTGTTTCTAATTAAAATTTGGGGATTTAAAGAAAGAGCGAGGGGATGATAGAATTCATAAGTCTGTCAATCCACTGAATAATAATCCTCTGATGTTAACTATGAATCCCGACAGGTTCTGATCGCCTTTCTATATTTCCTATGAAGTTTTTTCTTTATTTTTTTTCTTATCGTGAATTCGGGTTTTTTTCAAAATTTATTTAGGTTTCAAATTAATTTTTGGGGCAAAGGATGAATCTCATGTATACAAATGGGTAATTTGCGTCTGAATAGCTCTACATTGATGCTAAATCACCTTGGAGACCTGATGCCCTTTTCTATAATATGTTTTTTTAATCCTTTTTTCTATTGGATAATTTGTTTGATTTCTCGTTTGATTGCATTTTCTCTGGTCGCCAAAAAAAAAATTGCATTCCGTCAAAACAAATTTTTTTTTGGGGTGGGTTGTGGGGGGGGGGGTGTTTTTTTTTTTTTCTTGACTTAAATTGTACCAATTTTTGTTCTGTTGATTTTATCAAATTTGGAGAATGCCAGCATCTAAATGGTTATCTGTCTCTGGTTTTTATTAGGAGGAATTGATACATTGAGTGGGAAAAAGAACATTGGTGTGTAACTTCAATTCAATTCTCTTTATCAGATATCTAGTAGGCCTCTATATTTGATTCAACAATATAATTTCTACAAAATGTGTCAGAAACACAATACTATGCTTTTGCAATTTGCACTTTGTGGGTGTAAAAGGTGAGAATTGAGTCTTAATTCACAAGATTACTCATCCACCTGAGCAATAAAAGTACAATGCTAATTTAAGTGTACAATTCTCATTATCAGATATCATTTAAGTGTACAATTCTCCACAACCATGATTTTAGATATAGTAATTTCCTAAATAAAAGCGCGTAGGATTAATAGATTTCTTAAAAAAAAAAATACACGCACTAAACCTTCTACAGACAATAACTTATTGTAAAAAACTAATTATATATTTATATTTTTGAGATAAGCACACATGTAGATTGTGCCAAAAGCATTAGTGATTCTAGCATCTATGGAGAGTTAAATTATGCTCACAAATGGTAGGATCAAAGGAAGATTGTGGGTAAAGACACTTAAGAGTTACATTATGCTCACAACTGGTAGGATGGATGCAAATCGAATGAAAACTGAAGGGCATTTCAACTAAAAATTGTAGGATCAATACAAATTGAATACATCCTAACGAATACGAACTAGTAGAAAATACCAAGATTTAATGAGATCTGAATTTAGAATTCTAGTTCCTGGAACTTTAGCTTTAGTTAACTGGGAAGTATGGATAGGCATTCGTGCTCTTTTTTTTCTTGGTTTCAAACGTGAACAGATTCGATAGGACCCGAAATGCTGATCTTACTTAACATTTGAGATGCAGTTAAGTTATACTCATCTTTTGTTCGTCCATAAAGAAGTGCGAAAGTCGGCAGTCACGCTTCACATTCTGTTGCCCAAAAAAAAAAAGAGATTGCATTCCGTCAAAACAAATATTTTTTTGGGGGGCGTGGGGGGGGGGGGTGATGTGGGGAGCTTTTTTTTTTTTTTTTTTTTCAAAAAAAAAAAAATTGCATTTTCAAGAATTCTTCAGTATTACTTTCCTCTTGCAGTTCTGTTCCTGCATTTTTCGATGGCTTGCTTAGCCAACATGGAAACCAATATTGTCATCAATCTGCTCTTGTTGCTTTGAAAGAGCACATATTGTCAGACCCCTACCCAGTCCTGGAAGACTACCGGACTGCTAATACTTGTGTTTGTGATTGGATTGGAGTTACTTGTGGCACCCAACATCATAGAGTAACCGCTTTAAACATATCATTCATGGGTTTGAAAGGCAGCATTCCTCGCCATCTGAGGAACTTGTCTTTTCTTTATTTCTTTGGACCTTAGTGGTAACAATTACCTGGGCAATCAACCTGGAGATCTGTCCCGTTTGCGATGCCTGTGGTTTATGAACTTTAAGCTCAACAACTTACACTGGAGATAATCCGTCATGGTTTGGTTCCTTTCCCGAACTTAAATTTTTGTCAATTAGAAATAACAGCAATAACAGATGTTGGGTCTATACCATCATCCATTTTCAACATTTCAACGTTGGAAATTATTATTGCTCTCTCAGGAAATAACTTACCTGGTAATCTTCCTCCAGACATGCAATGATCTTCCGAGTCTCGGAGGGCTTTATTTAACTTCAAATGAGTTAAATGGCCAGTTGCCATCAAATTTAACTGCTTGTTCAGTAATTCAAATATGTCATTGTCATCAAATGAATTTAGCGGACATACACCATGGGAATATGGAACTTTGAATAAGCTGGAGGGTTTGTATCTTGCCCGGAACAGTTTAATAGCTGGCTTCCATTTGGAGGGAAATTCACTTTCCTCCGCTGCGGGCTTGTTTGGCAAACAAGTTTTTTTGTCAAGTTTATCTGTCACAAATTTTTTAAAAACTTTGACTACAGTAATCTTAAAAAATTTATCAAAGTAAACTTCAAAATATTCAAAAAAAAAAATACATTTCAAAAATTTTTAAAAATTTTTTTACAGTAAGTCATAGTAAAGTTTTAGACAAACACTCAAAAAATTCACTTACCAAACATCCTGGAAAACTCATAGCTGGCTTTCATTTGATTCAGAACTGTCATTTTTGCTTTGAGGAGAAAAAAGGACCCGGGGGGGGGGGGGGGGGGGGGGGGGGGGGGGAATGTCCTGAGTTGCTTTGAGCTGGAAAACTTGGTCAGACACCATTGCTTTATTCCTTGTTAAATAATTCGACATCAAATTTGCTTTTGCACGATGCTTCGACATCATTGCCCATGTGGTCTTTCCTCTTTAACTACTTAAACACAGAGGCAGGTTTATACCAAAAATTTGGTCAGACACCGTATTGGAGTGGTTTGCTCCTAGAGTTGCTTTGATTTTGTTCCAAGGGGAAAACCAAAAAAAAAAAAAACGCAGAAATTAGTTCCATAGAAGGAGGAGGTTATAGATGTCGGCAGGAGGAGCAGAAGACCCTGTTGTAGTTTTATTTCTTCGTCAATGAAATCAATAATGTTGATAGAGTGCAGTTTAGTCGGTCTTCTCACGTGCTTTTCCTATTTATTTGGACTAAATACTGCACTAATCGGTGGATTTTACTGAGATTTTGTGTTCTATGCGAATTGCAGCATTTAGGGGCAAAAGGCGCTGGAAAATTAACTTTTGAAGCCTTCCTGTCAGTTAGATGTGGGCACGCCTAAGTATGATGTCCAAAGCCGGATTTGCGGGATTGTTGGCCACGTGCAAACTTCCAAATATTTGGAGATTCCTTCGCGGGTGACAATTCTGGAACAATGCTGACTTAGCCAATTTGCACGTGAAGAGTCATTTGGCAACGTGAAGAGTCATTTGGCAACAAGACTTCAATTGGATTTCAATTGATTGGGTTCCTTCTTTGACTAAACGTGCTGACCCACAAAAGCAGGAAGACTACTGGGTCTCTTTTGGAGACAGCCGCACGAGGACTCTATAAATACAATCCCTTCGCTGGCTTCAGGGGAGCGCTCTCTCGTTCTCTCTCTCTCGGAGAGCCTTTTGGTCTTTTGGCCAATCTTTTGTTCCCTTCAGTTTTTCTCTTATCAAACACTAAGGCGGCTATTATTTTTATTCTTGCACAGCTGGTTCTCCATAATGGAGAACTAGCTTCTCAATTCTAGTCAAGGGGACAACTGAAGATTTGGTTCAACAATTACTGTGAGATCTAATTTATTTTAATTGCTTCCTTAATTTATTGGTATTTATATGTTTCCTGCTTTTAATTGCTATAGCTCGTGTGAGTGATTGAGTAGATGCGCAATATTTAATTATTCACATAGGCTATTTTGCTAAATAGGGGTAATTGAATCCGTAATTGTTCGTTATCTCTATCTCAGTAGCAACTGGTGTAATTGGGTTTATGTCAGGGAAACATACGATCTAACTTAAACAAACCCTCGTAGCGTGTTTGTTAGTTAGGATTGAACTTTTCTAATTATTAATGCAATCTAGAAATTAAATCCTACGGTCGTACCTAGGATTGTTTTTGGGTTAGAGAAATAGTTAACGGTCGTACCTTAACTATCGAGAAAGTAAGGAAAGGTTGGTTGTTTATCGCGTGTATAACAACTATAACCACTCTAGTAATAAATGTTGGAATTATCTTTGAATCAATGATCAGTGCGTGAACCATTTCTGAAGTGTATCATTGGCTAGAGTTTCTCTAAGTTATTTCTTCTAATTAATTATTTTCTGCATTTAATTTCTTTAGTTAGCATTTAATCCAAGAACCCCCCATACTTTGGATTCTAGAAGAAACGAATTATCCCCAGTCCCTGTGGATTCGACCCTACTCACCGCTATATACAAAATCTGTATTTTTCTCGAGTAGGTACTTATTATTGCACAGGTTCGACACCAGTCAATTTTTTATAATGTCCAGTCCAACCGCGTTTTAACTTTATTCCTTCTGCTTGTAAAGAACCCACAGTTGAAAGATGCTCCTCCATCTTTATCCGACTAAAGGACCCACAGTTGAAAGGTCTTGAAGACTGATCACCCCACCAATTGCACGGACTTCTTAGTAGCTTCCATGATTTTGTATTGTAGCAGGTAAGGTAGCTTCGTCTTTCAGACCAATTTATTGAAATGAATTCCTAACAAAATTTTAGGAATGGGTTCAAAAAAGTATAGGAAAAACACTTAAGCACGGTAAACCTAGAAGCTAAAATGAATTGTAAACAAAATTTGGTTAAAAATCCACAAGAAAATATGTGACTCTTAAAAAAAGGAAAACGGCTCATGGCTATCTACATGAAAATGACAGGTGCGAAGTGTAGCAAGTTGAAATAAATCAAAAAATGACAAAAAAATTGAAATTAAATGAAGGTAGGAGACTCATTTCTTTTGAATAACAATACAAAAGGATGCCAAGCATCTTGGATGTTGGAAATTTTACTTTTTATTATTTTTTTCAACATTAAGAATAGCACTATTCTATACTAACAGGGACCGAATTGAATTACACAAGCAGCATCATCTAAACTATATTGATGCCTTGACATATCATCTAGATTTTTTTAATTATAGGTCGTGGGATTTGAATTCCTGACCATTAACCCGATTCTTGTGCGTAGTTTTTAGATCTTTAATTTACTTTGTATGATCTTTTGACTTATGAAGTTATGAGTAGGATAACACTAGTTTTCTTAATTAAGAATGATTTTTTTTCAAAAAAAATGGAAAAAATATAGCTGCATACTAGAGTGAAAGAGAAAAAGAGGGCTTACATAGTCGTGTGGCATCATTTTTCATCTCTATTAATGTGCTTGGGCAAATATTGATAAACAAAGTAAAACATTTCTACTCAAATATTTGAATTAGTCTATGTCTAGATAATATGTTTGAACATTAAAAAAAATGTATTTACATACTTTTTGTGTATGTTTTAATGTGGATACAGAGATACAAATGTCATTATGTAATTAGGATTAAAGTTAACAAAAATTAGTCCTCTGAAATCATTTACAATAATTGGAAAATAAAGTTAGTTTCCAAACTACTATAGTTTTAGGTTGTATAAAAATTTATTAGACATATTATGTTAGTTTTTAGACTTACAAGACATTTTATTTTTCAATTTCCAATCAAAAGATATATAAGATTATCAAATAATAGTTGATACACAAGTAATGAGACTAAAAAAATTCAAGTGATACTCAATGATTCCCTTTATTAATTGATTGTTTTGAGATACCACACTTTAGAGCAATATTGTGTTTTATTTGGAATATTTTTACTGTAGCACTTTTTGTGATGTGATGTGTGTGAGGTAAAAAAGTAATTGGGAAGATAAAAAGGTGTATTGAAAATTGTAATGATGATGTAAGCAGATAAAATTGAAGAAATAAAACACAATCCAAACAAACCCGTTTGACACGAATATCACCAAAATAAATAATTGCAGAGTGGAAGGAAGGAAAATGCCAGCAGAAATTAGTCAGCAGAAGGGGCAAAACATTTTGCAGTAGTTTTATTTCTTCGTTAAAAGAAATCAAGAACGTCCAGTCCAACCGCGTTTTAACTTTATTCCTTCCCCTCGTAAAGAACCCACAGTTGAAAGATGCTCCTTTATCTTTATCCCACCAAAGGACCCACAGTTGAAAGAAGGTCCCGAAGGCATGTGCAAACACAGTCTTCTTAATAGCTTCCATGATTTTGTAAGGCAGCTTCGTCTTTCACTATCTTCTCGTCTTCAATTTCCGTCATATTTCTTGCTTTAGTTTCTTCTAATTGGTTAATTCTTCCTTTTTCTGTTTGACGCGGTTTGTCTTTGTGATAAATACTGCACCATATAGCATCGAAGTTCATCAGCTTATGAATCCATAGCCTCCTCTTCCTTCTTCCTTTCAAGATACTACAAGTGGGCTGTCCTATAAACCAGAAGCCGCCTTCCCCAACGTTCTTAAGTTAGAAAGAAAGACTGAAAATGGCAGAAACAGTTCTCTCTTTTGTGCTGGATCAACTCTCAACTTTTCTGCGCGAGGAGGGACGACTATTGGGAGGGCTTCGGCAAGAGGTTCAATTCATCATGGATGAGTTGGAGCAAATGAGAGCTTTCCTGCGAGAGGCAGAAGCAAAAGAAGAAGATGCTCAACCCACGCTCCAACAATGGATCAAGCAAGTGCGAGATGCTGCTTATGACACTGAGGACATTCTCGATGAATTTGTAGCTCGCTTTGCTCGGCATCGCGCAACAGGATTCTACGGCTCTGTTCGGAGAATTTTCAGCTCCATCAAGAATTTGAGAGCTCGTCATCGAGTTGCTAGCGAAATACAAAGCATCAAGTCCCGAATCAAAAGTATTTCTGAAGCTCATCAAAGATACCAATCCGAATATGGTATCTCTGCCCCAGCGTCCAACTCACTTTCGGCTGTGAACACCACAACCTGGCGCTATAGCAGAGATGACGCACTGCTTGTGGAAGAAGCTAAATTGGTTGGCATTGACCAGCCCAAGAAACGTCTTATTTCTGAGCTCCTCGAAGAGGATGATCACCAACTGAAAGTTGTTTCAGTGGTTGGTATGGGAGGACTCGGCAAAACTACCCTAGTGAAAAAAGTCCACGAGGATCCTGAAGTCAGAAGGCATTTCCCAGTTCGTGCTTGGGTAACTGTCTCTCAAACATGTGACTTTCAGTACCTCCTGAAAGACTTGATTCGGCAGTTACACGAGGAAGGGAAGAAACCAGTCCCACAATCGATAGAGTCTATGACCGCCACTGGGCTGAAAAAAATTGTCAAAGATTTTCTTCAACAAGCTGGAAGGTATGCAATTGTTTTTGATGACGTATGGGACGTGGAATTTTGGAATACCATCAAATTTGCACTGCCCGAGAGTAGCCACGGCAACCGTGTCATGCTAACAACTCGGAAAGCTGATGTAGCCTCTGCCTCTTGTACAGAATCTCTAGGTTATCTCCACAGAATGGAGTCACTGTCCTTTGAAGATTCGTGGACCCTGTTTTGTAACAAGATCTTTAAGGGAAATAGTTGCCCTGGCCATTTGATGGATGTTGCCAAAGGTGTATTGGATAAATGTGAGGGCTTGCCCCTTGCGATTCTTGCAATCAGTGGGCTTTTGGCTTTGAAAGATGTAAACAGAACAGAGGAATGGGAGACGGTTCGACGCAGTCTTGGAGGTGAATTAGAAGGCACTGGTAAGCTGGACAGAGTTAAAAAGATTCTCTCTCTTAGTTATAATGATTTGCCTTGGCATCTAAAGGCATGCTTGTTGTATTTAAGCATCTACCCAGAGGATTATAAAATAGGATGCGGAAGACTCATTAATTTGTGGATTGCTGAAAGGTTTGTAGAATGGAGAGAAGGAATGAGTATTGAAGATGTAGCTTGGGGTTATCTCAGTGAACTCGTCAGTAGAAACCTAATTCAAGTGACCTGTGTGTTTTACGAAGGAATACCCTACACTTGTCGAATCCATGACCTATTGAGAGCAGTTATTCTTCTCAAGTCAAGGGAACAAAACTTGGTCACAGTCATTGATGGACAACCAACGATGTGGCCGTCCGACAAGGTACGCCGTCTAGTACTCCGTAGTAGTAGCAGTAACAACACCCAGCACCACCAACAAAGACGAAGTTATTGCTTTGACCACCTTCGGTCATTCTTTACAATTGGATCCCCGAACCCACTCCTGTCTAGAATGTTGTTATCTGAAATTTCAAGGAGTAGTAAGCTGTTAAAGGTTTTGGAACTGGATAGTCAAGTGGAAATACCAAATGAGATTTTCAACTTGTTTCAGCTCAAGCATCTGGACCTATCCTGTACGAGAGTGGAGAGAATCCCGAAAGCCATTGGAAAGCTTCAACATTTGGAGTATCTGGATTTGGGTAACACCAGAGTTAGGGAATTACCCTTGGAAATCCTAAAGCTGCAACAGCTTCGAGTTCTCAGAGTATATCAACAAGTTGATACTTCAGATGATGATTATGGATATCATGGATTTAAAGCTCCCTCGAATATGGGAGGGCTTCTTGCCCTAGAAGTATTAAACTGCATAGATGCAAGTAGTGGATCTACAATAGTTAAGGAGATAGGAAAGCTGACCCAATTAAGAGAGCTATATATTACAAAGTTAAGAAGCGAAGATGGAAAGGAGCTCTGCTCCTCCCTTGCCAACCTCACCAGTCTTCGGGAATTAAGTGTTGATTCAATTGGAAAAGGTGATGATTTTGAGATAATCGATTTAAATCATCCTTCTCTTTCTTCTTCTTCTTTGTTTCTTCAATCTCTTCGTACGCTGTTTATGTGTGGCCGCTTAGAAAAGATGCCACAATGGGTAGCTCGTCTTCACGGCTTGGTAAGAATAGATTTGGACTGGAGCAGGTTAAGGGGTGAGGAGGATCCGCTTGAATCCCTCCAACATTTGCCCAATTTGGGTGAAATTAATTTCTGTGGATCTTACCAGGGAGAAGGATTGTGCTTCAAAGCTGGAGGGTTCCTAAAGCTGAAGGAGTTGCACTTAAAGAGAATGGAAGGGTTGAGATGGATGAGAGTGGAGGAGGGTGCATTGCCTCGTCTCCAAAAACTATTTCTGGAACAACTTCCATTACTAGAGGAGTTACCTGTGGGTATTCAGCACTTGAGCCAACTTCAAGAGCTAACTTTGTATGAGATGAGTTCTCAATTGAGAGGGAAGCTGTTGGAGAATCAGAAGGAAGAAAGTGAAGATTACAGAAGAATCGCACACATTCCTGAAATTCTCATTGGTTACTACACAGATGATAGGAAATGGAGAGACCGCTGGCTGTGGGCGGAGAAGAAGAAAACATATAATCTTTCCTAACAAGCAGCAGCAGCAGCAATAGCAACCGTGGCTTCCCTTTCTCTGGTTGTGGAATGTAGACGACATTGCATCTTTTTCTTTTTTTTTTTCTGTATTTTACCTTATTTATTGTATACTACATTGTGTATATTGTGTGATGTTGTTAACGACTTGATGTACTGTATTTTACTCTCTTATTTTTTTTTTTTTTTGTTTCTTGATCTTTTCTATAATTGATTTCGCAAACGATCAAGAAGTAGGCAGGTTAGAAATGTATTGGCAATATGCAAACCCAATTTGGTTTATCCTTACTTCTGTTTGTACAAACCTACATTAACAATAGTGTTAAAGTGAGAGTTAGTCCCCAGCTGGATAATAAATAGCAGGTCCTACCAAATTTCTTCTAGGATAATCTTTTTGCACTGAGATTAAAATTAAAAATTTCTTCTATTATTGGTAATCAAAATTAAAAATTACACATTTACACCTATATTTAACAATCATTTTCTTCATCTCCAATTATTATATGTGTTAAAATTATCTCCAATTATTATATTCTTATGCATGATAATTAAAGCTAACTATATATTAAGAAATACGAATATTCATTTTGTTAGAAGTCACTCTAAACTTGTTAGTACTAAATCCTGACAAATTCTTCTTACGGGAAGACTCTTGACTCGTAATTGGCTTCTAAATTGCGTATTCCAATTGGCTTCTAAATTGCCAGTTTAAAGAATCTTTGTTGCGCAAAAAATAGAGGATAGATTCCCATGACGAATGGGAAATTCTGTAAGCAGAGGAGCTTGACGAACAAGGCTAGCCTTCAACATCATTTGGATACTGTGTATAATATTACTGCAGAAGTGGGAAAGATTATTGTGATACTGTGTATTATCCATTGTCTACCTGAGAGATGTTGGAGTCGTAGGCCAGAATCTCATATTTCTTTGAGAAACTGGCAATGCGCAGAGGAAGAGCATGTCCCCCCTGTCAAGCTTTTGATCCTCTGATACCACAAATATTTGACCATATCCTTCAACATCATTTGGCAGTCGTGCATAGGCCATCTTCTGTTGTAATGGTAGCTTGAAAAAGTCCTCTGTCACCAACTTCATTTTCTCAATTTCTGTGGTTGTGCTCATTCGTAGAAACTTCATCAAGCATTATTTCAGGCCTGATGCATCGATGGGGGATTTCTCCACAGGGAGAGAACCACCAAGGCCCCTTCCTGTTTTGGCCATCTCAGTTTCCATTGATAGCGGTGTCTCAGATATCAAATTGGACCTCTTATATATAGCTATCTCATTTGTGTCACACATTTCAGTTTTTATGCCTTGTTGTTTGCCTGATCTTGTGAGATTTTAGTGCTAATGCTTCTGTTAACTCAATGACAATACACCTAGATGCTCAGAAGGAGAAGATCAGCCGGCCGTCGCACTGAAAATTTGAAGGAATGACAAATTGCTAACTGCTAATTCAGTAGTTGGCCAGCGAATTTGAAATTCCTTTCACATTTTCACAGATGCTTCACAACATGTAAGAGATTTCGGATTTCTGAGTAATTTGTAATCTAAACACCCTTAGAAACATGTAAGATGATTAATCCAATAAACGTAATAAAATCCTGTATCAAGATTGTCATTCCTTCTGCTTAGTTCAATGTGATTAATTCATTAGTAATCATACAATTGATAAATATAAGTTGCTCAATGACTATCATAAAAGAATTTAAGGCCAGTGGCACATCTCATTTCATTTTAGTAGTTACAGATTCTTTAGTAAAGAATTTGTGTTGCTAATTACTAATTACCGTGCCACCATCACAAATGTGCAATATTACAATGTTAACATTGGTAAATAGCTAGGCGAGAAGACAAAAGAGATTAACATTGTCTTCTCTTTTGAAAGAGATTAAAAGAGATTGCAATATTACTATCTCTTTTGTCTTCTCGCCTAGCTATTTAGTATTGCCTTCTGGGCAGATAGAAAATGCATGGGCATCTGCCACTTGACAGCTTGGTGCTAAGGCTCGGCGGCGGCATCTCTATCTCTTTTGTCTTCTCGCCTAGCTATTTTTAACATTGTAATATCGCACAGGGGAGCATGGGCCATAAATGACTTATGCTAATAAATTTACTTATGCTAATAATCATTTTTAGCAGTGAAGTGGAACTCGCATTCATTTCCATCTAGTGTAATTAATTAAAAAATTAAAAGATGAGAATTATGCCGGCAACCATGAACGATTGGTTGGCTTTTTGTTTGATTATTGTAAGGGTCAGCAAATGTTTAAGTTCTACTGCGTTAAAAACCAGAATATGGAGAGGGAATTTCTAATCAACTTCCTTCTTCGAAATTGAGGAATCTAATTTTTAATAGATAAGATTTGAATCCTTGTATTCCTTGACAGATTCCTCTCTATTTGAGTGCGACATCATTAGGCCAAAAGAAAAAGATAATAACAAGAGTAATAAAGTAAAACCTCATGTAGCCAGAAAAGCATTGCAATTATCTATATATCTACCATTAATTTGCAAAAGAGATGGGCGGCGGGTTTAACGGTGCGCTAGTAGGTGGAAAACACAACTCTTTTGACATTTGAGGGTGATTTATAGATTTCTCGGTTCCTTTCTGCATTTCATTCATAATTTTCTATTCTTTTCCAAATTTGGCTACTCTCCTGTATTCCTTGATAGAATAAAAGCAAATTACACCAAATGTCATTAAATTACTCACTTGTACTAATTTTGGTTACCAAATTAATTTCTTAGACGAAAATATCACTAAACTAACCAAATTATATGTTTTTGATCATTCTATCTAATTCCACCGTCAAAAAAAAAAGAAAAAGAATGACCATCACATGATCTGCACATGTAAGGTTTGAAGGACAAAATCATCTAAAAATTTTAAGTGGACCAAAGAAGGCACAATGGTCAACTGTTTAATTCACAGTATGAAATAACACAAGACACATATGTCATGATATATCTTGTTTAGTATTGTAGATCATTGTTGTTAGCATTAATGCATGTGATACGGTAGGTAAATGATTAGAGGTATGCGGATTTAATTATGCCTCTATCTTCCACAATTTACTCCAAAACAAGTAGAGCACAATCGCTAGTGCGGGCTGCTATTTAGAAAAAATAACGTTAAAAAGATCACTTTTTCCACATAAATAAACAAATGTTCATTCCAATCAAGTGTGTTCACACTAATAAATAACCATAATCATATTGCAAATGACTGAATGAGACTGGTAGAGAACAGCAGTTTGCTATCGCAAAAGGTTCTTTCACACTGGAATGAGCTCCGACAGCATTCAACTCTCACATTTCACATCTAACGTGCTTAAAATACAAGCATTATTGTCATCGATAAGCTGGCTCCCCCTCATCATTGTCATCTTTGCATTATTTCGCTGCCTGGAACCCCACAATTGCCTCAGCGGAGTCTTACTCAGCTCCACCCACTTGCCGATTCCCGTCTATAAAATATGGTGTATTATTGCACAAATTGGCTTCCTCGTAAGTTCAGGGCATCTTGTGATTAATTTACTGATCTCCATCAATATGGTTTCTGGCTCTTCCGTCCTAAAGGACGCTTTCAAGGATGATGCCAGCCACTCTACCTATCATTGACTTTTATTGATCACCATGGTGTACTTTGTTAATTACAAAGATTCATCTATATAGTGTACATAATAGTGTACATAATTTCCCGTAAAGAAGAAAGAAGGAAAATAGAAACACAAAATTATGATTTGGCTTTGTCGACCGTATCTAACTTTTCCTTTACATTACAGTAAACTAAATGACTAATTAGATAGGATACGACGATTCTAATTGGTAAAATAAGCCGCCTTTCATCCCATCTAGTAATAGCAAGGGCAATGGTGGTTAACTACATTGTTGTGGATGAAAAAAAAAAGAGGGAAAAAAGAAAGAAGTTGGTTACTGTGGTGCCATATTTATAATAGGTTGTTGATAAATTTTATTCAACTCCGTACGATTACATGTGATCTTGTTTTGTAATTTGAGCTCAATCAAGTCATTAGTAGTTAATTGGAACCCCAATTGTTATGTCGGTGCAGGCTAGCTGGCTCAATAAAAACTTTTGAAGTTTATTGAATTACTAGTTTAAAACACTTGGGCCAAGTAATTAGTAGCTCATGGATCCTAAGTTTATTTTCAATTTTCTTCTCGATATGCTGATTTATGCTTCTATCTTCCACAATTTTCACACTTATATGAGCTGTTATTAACCAAGAAAAAAAAAGCTTTGGAGGTGGGATGCCTTTCACTTGACCATTATTTTAACATCAGAAAGTTAATTTATTGGGTTTAATTTGTTGTTCTCCTTTTCTTTTGGAATGCCATGGTTGACGATCCCTCGAATCTATGTCTAATGTTTCTCAAGGCATTTTATTTATTTTTATTCAATTTTGTGGTTGCCTCGTTGGTTTTGCGGATATCGCCTTAGACTGGATAACAAATATGCCTTTCTGTGCAAATATTTATCATATATATATATATATATATATATATATATATATATAGATTAAATGCACAGTGTGATTTGGTGTTTTAGTGATTTAGTTTTTGCTTTTCAGTAATACCCTCGTATAATTAAATAATGAAGCGTGTCTTAAATTCAAATGCGAATTGGGTGAGGGATATTTATAGATATTAATGTGGACGTAATTATTGTCTTTTAAAATTTAGTATTCTAACTGGAAAGGAATTCAAAACAAAGTTAAACAAAAAAAGAAAAGGGAAACCATATTGTAAAGCAAAGTTAAAGCCAAAAAAAGGAGAACCATATATTGTAAAAGGAAATTGAAGAAGTATTTCTACTTTATTAGTTATTGTAAAAATTAGTTTTTGCTTTCCAACATTAACCCTCGCATAACATATTAAGGCTAGTTCCAAATTTGAATGACTTGTGTAATGTCATTGTTAAGTTTTATTTTAAAAAGAGAACTATATTACATTTTTCTTACGAAATATAGTTAGATTTGGAATGAAATTACTTAATTAAACATAGCTTCTACCAAATAACGTAATGCTACTTAATCTTATTCTACTAGATTCTGGATATAACATAAGGGATAACAAATCCTAATTTGATTTTTACTTGCAAAAGAAAACAAATTTTTTGACAGTAGCGGAAGCCGGAAAAAAGCTACTTCATATTACATTGAATAATGCTTATATGTCAAATTAAAGTAAATATAGCAAATAAAACATAGGAATTTCTAAAAAGAAGCCATGAATCTAATATTTGGAAGTTATTAACCGATAAAAAAAAATAATAATAATACCTGGCAATTCACGAAAATTGTTTTCACAAATTATATACTTTTTAAACAGAAACTCAAATTTGTTATCATATACGCCTCAAGCTAAGAAATTTATTTGCTAGGATGAAAGTAAGACTAACTATTTCATAGACGTTTGTCATCAACTAGTATAAGATTCTAGCTTATAAGATGCTCTGATCACATTCCGACCAAATCAATTATCATTTGTTTGTGTAGTACTTTCTTGCAAGCATACAAGCTATTGGTTCCTAAGTTTTGCTCTTTTCACAGATATTTGTGACTATTAACATATACCAAACCTTCTTCTGGTCATTAATCACGTGGCTGTTAGAGTACATGATAGTACAGAGTGGAAAGCATTGCTCATCCAATTGTTTTCCTTTTTTAGTGGTCAACATCAAGTCTTTTGTGAGATTTGCGAAAATGTTCATCCTCAACTCTGTCACTATTATTGTCGACAATGTGATCAGACCTTTTCATCCTTATTCCACTTTTAACATGTTTCTTTTTGTGTTAATTTTTAGTTATTGTTTCTTTCAAATTGGTATTATGGATCAAATGATGAAAATAAGTTGTATAATGGAATTTCATTTGATGATAAAAAATTTAAGCCGTCAAAAGGAAAAAAACAAAAGAGTTTGTAAATCTAATGAGCTGAAACCTATCAATGTCTAGAACACCGACTGATTGGAAGCCAAATCTTTTAGTGTAATCACCCTTTAGTGGAAATTCTTGGTGGAACGAAAGAAGTAAAACAAAGTAAGCACTTAAGTGTGCATTTTGAGTGATTTAAATATGTTTTATCATTTAGTTTTAATGTGTTTTATTTAATTTTATAACTAATTAACTAGGTTTCTAGTGAATTATGTATTTTGTGGTTCAAAGTATAATACTTGTATTTCTATGTGTTCAAATGATGAACACTTCATGTTTTTGTAGTTTTAATGATTCAATTATCAAATGTAACGAATTGAGAAGATATTTGGATGATTTTTGATGATTTAAAGTTATTTAAAAAGAATATGAATGCAAAATATTCAAAAGATAAAATGCAATCAAGTATAAAAGAAGAAATGTTTGACAGTTTTGACAACTTTTGGTATTTTGGCTATTTCTTGAGTTAGAAGCATCAGATTGATATGATTCTTAAGCCATTTGAAGCTAACACATAGCTTCACATTTCATACATTGAAATCCATTTCTTGAGTTTTCTTAGTCAAAAAGTTGAAACACAGTCAACCATTTATGTTGTCAAAAGCTGAAACAAGGAATTGATCAGTCAAGAGTATTTTGGTTATTTCTCAATCTACAGAGAACAAAATTACATGATTCTTGATGCATTGAAAAACTAACTCAAAGGGCTGCAACTTTCGTGTTTGTACAAGAGCTAGTTCAGCCTCTATCATCCAGAAAATATCAGTTAAAATTGGCGCAAAAATAGAACAATGTTGAAAACTAATTAGAAAAATGCAAACCTGCAAGGGAGGCAATACGTGAGTACATTATGCGACCTCAACCCCTATTTTGAGGGTGTGTATTCACATTTTGGTTGCTTAACAGCCGGAACTAGTTGTACTTTTGTTGGGTGTCAAACCAGCAAAAATAAAATTCCTACTCTTAAGTCACGAATTAAGTCCACTATGGTACTGGAGCAGGGACTTAGGCTGTGCAATGGGTTACTAGCTTCACCCTGGTGCCAGAGTTTGCTTGATCCGATATACCAAAGTGTATTAATTACGTGAAAGACAAAATTCGAATATAGCAGCGAGCAGGGTCGAATCCACAGGGACTTGGGAATTTATTTTGAATGAATGTAACATTAAATAAAAATGGGGGAAGTTGATATGGAACTGTCTAATTTAATTGCTCAAATTAAAAATATAAAGTAAATTGACGGAAGGAAAATCTCTAGTCAAAGGTATAATCTCCACTTATGGTTCGAATCACTGATCACAGATGCAGAGATAAAATCTTTCATTTACAAATAAACTGGTTATGGTTGTCAACAAGCTCTGACAACCTGCCTAACCTTCCTGATTTGATAACCACAACAAGCTCTGTAGTTATTGCCCTAGCCAATTAAGCAGTCCTAAACACGCTCTTAGGATTTAACCTATTGACAGCATTAATCATTAGACTGGCCACCAATTATAACCAACAAACACACACGCTCGGTTTATTTAGGCTATATCATATATTTCCGCAACAACGACTCAAAAGTTTCTACTACAATTGAATCATATCACTTGCCACATGCACTAAAATTACCCAACAATTACGGATTGAGCACTCTTAGATGGCTGTTAATTACTCACACAATTAAACAGTGATCAAGTATTTAATTGCAAGAAATAATCATATGCATAAGTGAACAGGAAATATATAAATACTTGCAAATTAAAGAACGTAGGGAAATCAATTCGATCTCACAGTTTTGTCGAACCAAAGCTTCGATTTAACCTCTGACTAGATGAAGAAATTAGCCACTCCTCATAGTTGAATTGCAGCCAAAAGTACTGGATTGCAAAGGCATTGCGTTTTTACTAGAAAGCAAGAAATAAAAGATGTTTTTCCCGTTGGGGAATATTGTCGAACACCTGGCATGTGTCAGAGGCCAGTCCAGAGAAAGGAAACTAGAACTAAACTAAAAAGCTAAACTAGAGGTGTCCTTTTGCTTCTGTACGTCCTCTCCTTAAAAAGCCAAAAGTCAGATGACTCAAAGCTCTCTCCGGTGGTCCCCACACATGTGGACAAAGTCTCCAAAATTACTTCTTCTTCCAAGTCTCTCTACGTTCCTTTCTTTTAAGAGCCCAAATGACTTATAGCTTTGTGGTCCCCACCAATCCAAGGCCTAAGGATTGAAGCCCTTAGAAGTCTCCATATTCTCCATAAAGTCCCTCCTTTTTGGTAGTTTTCTGCTTCATTCCTGAAATTAAGTCCCGATACCAAATATGAGTAAATATCAGCAATTAACACAATATTTGTCAGGGATAGAAGGGAAAATTAATAATAAAAATACCAACAATTAACACCCTATCAACTTTAACTTGCAGTTCTTTCCTATTATTTTTGGATCAATTTTCTGAATGAAATTCAGTTGGAAAGTGCAAGAAGCATCTTGGAAATTTACTGAGCATAAGACAAGAATCGAAGATAGATTTTCTAAAAAGGAGATGAAGCAAAATAGAGTACCATTAATTTACTGGTTAATTAATTCTATCATGAAATCTGGGGCTTGAAGAATACAAAAAGTACTCAGTAATCATAAAAATTAAAGTCTGACTTTGGATTTTACCAAGTCAATAAGGGATATTATTGACAGAAGCATCAAACTTGATCTTACAGAATATGTATGTTTTTAATTTTTTTTCTAGTAGGAGAAGAATGAGCTTTAAGAAGTTGGGAGGGGGTGTGGGGATTTGAATGTAAGACCTCTAATTCCTAGGGCCTTAACCATAGAATTTGTGTTGACATAATAATTAAAATTTAGGAAAAATGACCTATTTCATCCTTCACATTTTACAAAAATATTCTTTTTATCCTTCACTTTTAAAATGAAGCAAATTCATTCTTAACATTTAAAAATTGAATCTATTATATTCCTGAACCCAATTTTTAATCTGAATCAAACCATCTAATAACAAATTTTTGGAATATAATTGATAAATCACTTGGTCAATTCCATCATATTCACATGTCATTTATTGAACCAGAAAAAAAAATTAAAAATTTATAATATAAAAGGCCGTTTTTTGTCTTGGAACAATAGAGTTTCTTTTTTGGATAAATCTTTTCATACACCGTTAGTATATACACTTGTGAGTCTAGATATATAACATATATACAAACTTTAAATTTAAATTGAAATGATGTGGTAGGCATCTAGACCTATCAATATATGTATAATGAGGGACAAATTTGAGGCGGTTTTAATGCTTGATACAGATGTGTAACAGATGTTAGTGGGCAGTCAAGTCGGCAGAGCCGGAAGTTATCTGCTCGGTTTAAATTGTTGTTAGCTTCAATAAGATGGCATAGTTTGGAGGAAGAGGCCCCATAATTTTGTTTATTGTTTTCCTGAAGCACGATAATGGAATGTACTCTTCGAGATCATAAGATGATGTAGGAACGGAAATTAGTCTGCTGAATTATATATTCCATGGACTCAGCAACACCTGTATCCTGTGTTTCGATTTTGGTGACGGATTTGTTTGTTTTTTTGCTTCAGATGGGTGACTTGCTCTTTTTACGTTTTCAGGTTGGACACAGTTCCATTTAAACCTTTTTCTCAGGCTAAAATAGAGTCACAAATCTCCCTTTGGTTTAAATATGCCGCAATTTTAACGTCTGAATATGGTTAGAGGCCTGGGGTGCTCCCTTGGGAGGACAAGGTGCACGAATGAAATGCCAACCACCCTTGTACGAACAAAAAAAAAAAAGGTTGAGATATGAGTGAGGGACAAATTTTTAAATTTGTTTTGTTTTAAAAGTGAGGGATAAAAAGAATATTTTTATGAAATATAATAAATAAAACTGGTCATTAGCCCTAAAATTTAATTGAAATAAATTTTCTTTTGAGAGGAGCTCAATTTAGAAAACTGTTGGAGGATGATCTTTTGAAATTAAATAAGAATATAAAAGAAAGTTCCCTTAATATCAAGAAAGCTCTCCATTTTTTTTCCATTCAAAATAGAAGACAACATATATATGCATCCCTGTAAGTGAAGGTCCTATATTCAAATTCCTCTTTCTCTACTCATATTTCTTAAATCTTATCCCTTTCTTGCTAATAAAAAATAACAAAAAATGCATATACCTATTTTATATTTTAAGGATGCAGAACATTAATTATGAAAGAAAAGAAAGTAGAGTTTTCCTTTTCCTCCCAAGCACCTTTCTAAATTAATCTTACTCGAATAGAATAGTATATATATAATATTTCTCTAGGCTACATAGAAGCCTTTTGAATTCTTTTTAAGGTAATTCATATACCACTGACTTTTAAGTTTTACTCTAGCAAGACCAATTTATTGAAATAAATTCCTAACAAAATTTTAGGAATGGGTTCAAAAAACTAATGAAGTATAGTAAAAAAACACTTTAGCACGATAAACCTGGAAGCTTAGTTAAAAAAAAAAAAAAGAAAGAAAGTTTCCATATGAAGATTGCATTTTTCGTCATTTTTCATGAAAAAATTACTGTAGCGATTTGATATATGTGACGGAAAAAGGTGATAGAAAAATGTGATCACGGAAAACAACAATATTTTCCGACGGAAACAAGCAATCCAAACAAGATCTAATATTGTGACTCTTAAGAAAAAGAAAACGGTTCATGGCTATCCACATGAAAGCGACAGGTGCGAAGTGTAACAAGTTGAAATAAATCAAAAAATGACAAAAAAGTGAAATTAAATGATAAACTCATTTGTTTTCAATAACAATACAAAAGGATGCCAAACATCTTGGATGTTGGAAGTTTTTTGTTTGGACAATGAACTTATTTCAAATAATATTTCGCTTGCATCATAAACACATTTTTTCACCCACTTTTTTATATTTCCAACCAACTTTTTATCTAACATACATTACATCACAAAAAGTGCTTGACAGGTGCCGAACCTGTACAATAATAAATACCTACTCGAGAAAAATACAGATTTTGTATATAGCGGTGAGTAGGGTCGAATCCACAGGGACTGGGGATAATTCGTTTCTTCTAGAGTCCAGAGTATGGGAGGTTCTTGGATTAAATGCTAACTAAATAAATTAAGTGCAGAAAATAATTGATTAAAAGAAATAATTAAGAGAAACTCTAGCCAAGGGTACACTTCCGAAATGGTTCAGGCACTGATCATTGATTCACAGATAATTCCACATTTATTAATAGATTAGTTATAGTTGCCATGCACGCGATAAATAACCAACCTTTCCTTACTTTCTCGATAGTTAAGGTACGACTGTTAACTATTTCTCTAACCCAAAAACAACCCTAGGTACGACCGTAGGGTTTAATTTCTAGATTGCATTAATAATTAGAAAGACCCAATCCTAACTAACAAACACGCTACGAGGGTTTTGATAGGGTGTTAATTGTTGGTATTTTTATTATTAATTTTCCCTTCTATCCCTGACAAATATTGTGTTAATTGCTGATATTTACTCATATTTGGTATTTGGAATCAATTTCAGGAATGAAGCAGAAAACTACCAAAAAGGAGGGACTTTGTGAAAAATATGGAGACTTCTAAGGGTTTCAATCCTTGGGCCCTTGAATTGGTGGGGGACCACAAGTTAGTGAAAGGCATTTGGTCATTTGGGCTTCAAAGAAAGCAACGTAGAGAGACTTGGAACAAGAAGTACTTAGGAGGCTTTGTCCACATGTGTGGGGACCACCTAGATAGCTTTTAGTCATCTTTCTTTTGTTGCTTTAAAAGGGGGACAACGTACAGAAGCAAGGGATATCCAAGGGCTTTAGTTTTAGTTTTTTAGTTTAGTTCTAGTTTTCTTTCTTTGGACTGGCCTCTGACACACGCCAGGTATTCGACAATATTTCCCAACGGGGAGATTTTCTCATGAGGCGTGGTTAAGCTTTTCTAGGCAAGGGGACAACTAAAGATTTGGTTCAACAATTACTGTGAGATCTAATTTATTTTAATTGCTTCCTTAATTTATTGGTATTTATATGTTTCCTGCTTTTAATTGTTATAGCTCGTGTGAGTGATTGAATAGATGTGCAATATTTAATTATTCATATAGGCTATTTTGCTAAATAGGGGTAATTGAATCCGTAATTGTTCGTTATCCCTATCTCAGTAGCAACTGGCGTAATTGGGTTTATGACAGGGGAACATACGATCTAACTTAAACAAACCCTCGTAGCGTGTTTGTTAGTTAGGATTGGGCCTTTCTAATTATTAATGCAATCTAGAAATTAAATCCTACGGTCGTACCTAGGGTTGTTTTTGGGTTAGAGAAATAGTTAACGGTCGTACCTTAGCTATCGAGAAATTAAGGAAGGGTTGGTTGTTTATCGCGTGCATGACAACTATAACTAATCTATTAATAAATGTGGAATTATCTGTGAATCAATGATCAGTGCCTGAACCATTTCTGAAGTGTACCCTTGGCTAGAGTTTCCCCAATCATTTCTTTTAATTAATTATTTTCTGCAATTAATTTATTTAGTTAGCATTTAATCCAGAACCCCCCATACTTTGGACTCTAGAAGAAACAAATTATCCCCAGTCCCTGTGGATTCGACCCTACTCACCGCTATATACAAAATTTGTATTTTTCTCGAGTAGGTATTTATTATTGCACAGGTTCGACACCTGTCAATTTTTGGCGCCGTTGCCGGGGACTGGTGTCAGATTAATTTGTTTCTTTTTGAGTTCACCTTGTTCTCATTTTTAATTTATTTTTCTCTTATTTTTTTTATATAGTTTATGGCTGCTAACATTCCATATTTTGATGATAGACTGGACTTTGTTCTTGAATGGGGTTATGAGACTCATGTTTTTCCTAATGATCAATGGGCTGTTGCAAATTGTGGAACTTATTTTAACTCAGGTTATTCAACTGACATATGCCCCGCATTTCAAGATAATCTAAGTGCTCCAATTGATACTTTTGGAGATTTTTCACCCCAATATCAAACGCAGCATGACCCTTATTCAAACGGGTATGATCAAGGATGGTGGGATAATTCCAATTTTGATTATGCGACCGGGCCAATGGATTTTCAACAGCAAGAGTCTCAGCAACCATCCTCCGTGTCAGGCATGTCTCTTGAAGAAATGATGGAATTACTAATTGCTAATACAAATCGATTTCATCAGGAGACACAAGCGAGCCTAAATTGATTTCATCAGGAGACACAAGCGAGCCTTCGTGACCTGGCGGATCAAATACGTCAATTGACATCCAGGATAGAGCGATTGGCTCCTCAAATGGAAGAATTGCCCGCACAAACCAATATCAATCTTGAGGAAGATGAGAGTGCAATTATCCCGCCAAATGACATGGAACTGCAAGAGTTTCAAGAAAACGGATTTAAAGATGCAGTTGAAAAGGAAGCTGAAGTGCAAGAAATGAGACTCCAAGATCAACTCGTTCAACTGAATGAATCCAACAATTTTGAATTTCATGACAGGAATAAGTTAAGAGTGGAGATGGCAAAATATCTTGAACCAATGAATGCAAGTGAGGGAGGAGTGAATGAAGAATGTAAATTATCATCGACTCGTTTGGCGCCATTCACTAGTCCATGGAAGCCCGTAGCTCGTATGCTCAAGGATTATTCTATTTACGAGGGTTATCAGGACTATATAGAGGATGAAGCAGTAAGACGAGCCACAAGATTTTATCCTCCATGAGCAAAACATGATAATGTCTAGCCAAAGACATTAAAGAAAGGCGCTCCTTGGGATGCAACCCAATTGTTCCTTTTAATTGTTTGTTCATTTTCGTGTGGTAGTTTAGATGTATTCTCCTTGAATTCGACTGATTTTGGGTTTCAATTTTCGTTTTTGCTGATTTATAGGTGCCCTTCAGTCATGACGCGCCTGCGTGGTGATGTGCAGAAAGCTCACGATCAGAAACTTCTGGGAGCTCTCTTGCCCTCATGACGCGCCCGCGTCACGTTCGCGGGAAAGGTAAGGATTCAAAAGAAAAAAAAATCGAATAAACATTTCTTATCACCGTAGCTTTAGTTTCCAAATTTCAAAAAAAAAAAAAAAATATTTAAAAAGTCGAAATCAATTTCCAAAAAAAAAAAAAAAGAACGAAAAATTATTTCCGTGGCTCAAAGAGCCTCATAATTGGAAGAAAAAAAAAAGAAACATTTTTGAAAAAAAAAAACAGCAATTTCTCTCTTTTTCTTTTTCTTCTTTTCTTTTCTTTCTTTTCTTTCTTTTTCTTTCTTTCTTTCTTCTTCTTCTTTCTTTCTTCCTTCTCCCCTGTTCCTCTGTGTCGTCCGAAGCAGCGGCCCGCCGCCACAGCCCTCCCTTTCCTCTCTTCCGCACGCACCCAGCCTGCCACGGACGCTGCTCAGCCCGTCGTCCTCTGTGCCCGCCGCCATCTCGCGCGCGGCTCTCCGCATCCCAGCTCTCCGCTGTCGCCCGCAGCTCACAGCAGTCCACGGCTGAAGCTCCCTCGCCCATCGCACAACCACTCCAGCCCGCCGCACAACCATTTTTGTAGTTTTCTGTTTCACTTCCTGAAATTGAGTCCAATACCAAATATAAGTAAATATTAATAATTAAAACAATATTTGGCAAGGATAAAGGGGAAAATTAACAATAAAATAACCAACAATTAACACCCTATCAGTGCTACAGTATTTATTCCAAATAATACCCTATCCAAACAATTTATTTTTTAATATTTTTTTCAACATTAAGAATAGCACTATTCTATACTAACAGGGACCGAATTGAATTAAATGAGCAGTATCATCTAAACTATATAGATGCCTTGACACATCATCTAGAATTTTTTAAATATAGGTTGTGGGATTTGAATTCCTGACATATAATCCGATTCTTGTGTAGTGTTTAGATCTTTAATTTACTTTGCATGATCTTTTGACTTATGAAGTTATGAGTAGGATAATGCTAATTTTCTTAATTAAGAATGATTTTTTCAAAAAAAAATGAAGAAGACGAAAATAAAATAGCTGCGTACAAGAGTGAAAGAGAAAAAGAGGGCTTACATACTCATGTAGCATTATTTTTTCGTCTCTATTAATATGCTTGGACTAATATTGATTAACAAAGTAAAACATCTCTACTCCAATATTTGAATTAGTCCGTGTCTAGATAATATATTGAACATAAAAAAATATGTTTACATAGTTTTTGTGTATGTTTTAATGAGGATACAGAGATACAAATGTCATTATGTAATTAGGATTAAAGTTTACAAAAATTAGTCCTCTGAAATCATTTACAATAATTGAAAAATAAAGTTAGTTTCCAAACTAATATAGTTTTAGGTCGTATAAAAATTTATTAGACATATTAGGTCAGTTTTTACACTTACAAGGAATTTTATTTTTCAATTCCCAATCAAAAGATATATTAGATTATCAAATAATAGTTGATACGCAAGTAACGAGACTATAAAATTCGAGTGACACTCAATGGATTCCCTTCATTAATTGATTGTTTAGAGCAATGTGTTTGGCACGAATATCACCAAAATAAATAATTGCATAGTGGAGGGAAGGAAAATGCCAGCAGAGATTAGTCCGCAGAAGGGGCAAAACATTTTGCAGTAGTTTTTATTTCTTCGTTAGAAGAAATCAATAATGTCCAGTCCAACCGCGTTTTAACTTTATTCCTTCCCCTCGCGAAAGATGCTCCTTTATCTTTATCCCACCAAAGGACCCACAGTTGAAAGAAGGTCCCGAAGGCATGTGCAAACACAGTCTTCTTAATGGCTTCCATGATTTTATATTGTGGCAGGTAAGGCAGCTTCGTTTTTCACAATCATGTTTCTTGCTTAGTTTCTTCTAATTGGCTAATTCTTTCTGTTTCTTTTTGATATATACTGCACCAAATAGCATCGAAGTTCATCAGCTTATGAATCTATAGCCTCCTCTTCCTTCTTCCTTTCAAGATACTACAAGTGGACTGTCCTATAAACCAGAAGCCGCCTTCCCCGACATTCTTAAGTTAGAAAGAAAGACTGAAAATGGCAGAAACAGTTCTCTCTTTTGTGCTGGATCAAGTCTCAACTTTTCTGCGCGAGGAGGGACGACTATTGGGAGGGGTTCGGCAAGAGGTTCAATTCATCAGGGATGAGTTGGAGCAAATGAGAGCTTTCCTGCGAGAGACAGAAGCAAAAGAAGAAGATGCTCAACCCACGCTCCAACAATGGATCAAGCAAGTGCGAGATGCTGCTTATGACACTGAGGACATTCTTGATGACTTCGTAGCTCGCTTTGCTCGGCATCGCGCAACAGGATTCTACGGCTCTGTTCGGAGAATTTTCAGCTCCATCAAGAATTTGAGAGCTCGTCATCGAGTTGCTAGCGAAATACAAAGCATCAAATCCAGAATCAAAAGTATTTCTGAAGGCCATCAAAGATACCAATCCGAATATGGTATCTCCGCCCAAGCGTCCCACTCACTTTCTGCTGTGAACAACTCAACATGGCGCTATAACAGAGATGACGCACTGCTTGTGGAAGAAGCTAAATTAGTTGGCATTGACCAGCCCAAGAAACGTCTTATTTCTCAGCTCCTCGAAGGCGATGATCACCAACTGAAAGTTGTTTCAGTGGTTGGTATGGGCGGACTTGGCAAAACTACCCTAGTGAAAAAAGTCCATGAGGATCCTGAAGTCAGAAGGCATTTCCCAGTTCGTGCTTGGGCAACTGTCTCTCAAACATGTGACTTTCAGGATCTCCTAAAAGACTTGATTAGGCAGTTACACAAGGAAGGGAAGAAACCAGTCCCACAATCGATCGAGTCTTTGAATACCACCGAGCTGAAAGAATTTATCAAAGATTTTCTTCAACAAGCTGGAAGGTATGCAATTGTTTTTGATGATGTATGGGACGTGGAATTTTGGAATACCATCAAATTTGCTCTGCCCGAGAATAGCCGCGGCAACCGTGTCATGCTAACAACTCGAAAATCTGATGTAGCCTGTGCCTCTTCCATTGAATCTCGGGGTCTTGTCTACAGAATGGAGCCACTATCTATTGAGGATTCATGGACCCTGTTTTGCAACAAGATCTTTGACGGAGGTAACTGCCCTGGCCATTTGATGGATGTTGCCAAAGGTGTATTGGATAAATGTGAGGGCTTGCCCCTTGCGATTCTTGCAATCAGTGGGCTTTTGGCTTCGAAAGATGTAAACAGAACAGAGGAATGGGAGATGGTTCGACGCAGTCTTGGTGGTGAATTAGAAGGCACTGGTAAGCTAGACAGAGTTAGAAAGATACTCTCTCTTAGTTATGGTGATTTGCCTTGGCATCTAAAGGCATGTCTGTTGTACACAAGTATCTTCCCAGAGGATTACAAAATAAATTGCTATAGACTCATTAATTTGTGGATTGCTGAAAGGTTTGTCGAATGGAGAGAAGGAATGAGTATTGAAGATGTAGCCTTGCGTTATCTCAGTGAACTCATCAGCAGAAGCCTAATTCAAGTGACCCGTGTGTTTTATGAAGGATTTCCCGACACTTGTCGAATCCATGACCTATTGAGAGAAGTTATTCTTCTCAAGTCAAGGGAACAAAACATGGTCACAGTTACTACTGGGCAACCGGCGACGTGGCCATCCGAAAAGGTACGCCGTCTAGTAGTCCATAGTAGTAGCAATGACAACACCCAGCACCACCAACAAAGGCGAGATTATTACTTTGACCACCTTCGGTCTTTCGTTACTGTTGGATCCACGGATCCGCTACTATCCAAAATGTTATTATCTGAAGTTTTAGGGAGTAGCAAGTTGTTAAAGGTTTTGGATTTCCGTGGTCAAAACATAGAGGAGGAAATAACAAATGAGATTTTCAACTTGTTTCATCTCAAGCATCTAGACCTATGGGGTACAAGAGTGGAGAGAGTCCCGAAAGCCATTGGGAAACTTCAACATTTGGAGTATCTGAATTTGGGAAAAACCGGAGTTAGGGAATTACCTATTGAAATCATAAAGCTGCAAAAACTTCGTGTTCTCAGAGTATATCAACAAGTTGATACTTCAGATGATGATTATGGATATCATGGATTTAAAGCTCCCTCGAATATGGGAGGGCTTCTTGCCCTAGAAGTATTAGACAGCATAGATGCTAGTAGTGGATCCACAATAATTAAGGAGATAGGAAAGCTGACCCAATTAAGAGAGTTATCTATTACAAAGTTAAGAAGAGAAGATGGAAAGGAGCTCTGCTCCTCCCTTGCTAACCTCTCCAGTCTTCGGGAATTAAGCGTTACTTCAATTGGAAAAGGTGATGATCATGAGATAATTGATCTAAATCATCATCATCCTTCTTCTTCTTCGTCGTTTCTTCAATCTCTTCGTATGCTAATTTTGTGCGGCCGCTTAGAAAAGATGCCACAATGGGTAGCTCGTCTTCACGGCTTGGTAAGAATAGATTTGGACTGGAGCAGGTTAACGGGCGAGGAGGATCCGCTTGAATCCTTCCAACATTTGCCCAATTTGGGTGAAATTAATTTCTGCGGATCTTACCAGGGAGAAGGGTTGTGCTTCAAGGCTGGAGGGTTTCTAAAGCTGAAGGAGTTGCACCTAAAGAGAATGGAAGGGTTGAGATGGATGAGAGTAGAGGAGGGTGCATTGACTCGTCTCCATCAACTATTTCTGCAACAACTTCCATCACTGGAGGAATTACCATTGGGTATTCAGCACTTGAGCAATCTTCAACGGCTGATTTTGTCTGAGATGAGTTCTCAATTGAGAGAGAAACTGTTGGAGGATCAGAAGGAAGAAAGTGAAGATTACACAAGAATCGCACATATTCCTGAAATTTTCATTGGTTACTATACAGATGATAGGAAATGGAGACGCCACAACCTGTGGGTGGAGAGGAAGAAAACATAGCAGTAGCAGTCGTGGCTCCCTTTCTCTAGTTGTGGAGAACACTGCTTCCTCTCCTTTTGTTTTTTATTTTTTATTAGTAATTTTTCTTCCCTTCGATGTGCATGAGAAAGTTCATCATCTTCTGTGTTTTACATTCTTATTTATTGTATGTATAATGCGTGATGTTTTTTTAATGTACTGTAACAGAGTATTACTCTTTATCTTTGTGTTTTTTGATCTTTTCTATATTTTGTTTAGCAAATGATGAAGAGGTAGACATGTTAAAAGTGTATTAATAATATCTACAAGAAAATTTTTATTAAAATCTCCAGATAATAACTTTCAGATCTTGGTGAGAGAGAATACATAATCCCAATTTGTCCTCCCTTCTGCTTGTACAAACCCATCTGAACCGTAGAAAGGTTTAGCTAAACAATGACACCATTCCCAGCACACATTCCCAGCACTAAAACACCGGGTTGAGACGGATGAGAGTGGAGGAGGGTGCATTGCCTCGTTGACAGGTGCCGAACCTGTGCAATAATAATAAATAAAACCTAACTACCACCTGAAACAGTCAGTAATCAATTCGAGTACTGGAGCAGGGACTCTAGGTGTGCAATGGGTTACTTGATTCACCCTGTTCCCGAAGAGTTTGCTTAATCCGATATACCTGAATTAATTATTTAACTGAATTTCCTAACTAGTAGACAGTGGTAAGCAGGGTCGTCTCCTCAGGGACTGGAGAGATATTTGTTTCTTTTCAAATCAAGATTAATGGGGGGGGGGTGTTGATATCAAATGCCAACTGAACAAATCAAATGCAGAAAATAATTTATTAAAAGAAATAACTAAGAGAAACTCTAGCCAAGAGTGCACTTCAGAAATGGTTCATGCAACTGATCATCGAATCAAATATAATTCCAACATTTACTAATAGATTGGTTATAGTTGTCTCGCACGCGCTAAACAACCAACCCTTCCGTAATTTATCGATAGCTAAGGTACGACCGTTAGCTATTTCTCTAACCCAAAAACAACCCTAGGTACGACCGTAGGATTTAATTTCCAGATTGCATTAATAATTAGAAAGGCCCAATCCTAACCAATAAACACGCTACGAGGGTTTATTTAAGCTAGATCATATATTCCCCTGACATAAACCCAATTATACCAGTTGCTACTGGGATAAAGGTAACGAACAATTACGGATTCAATTACCCCTATATAGCAAAATAGCCTATGTGAATAATTAATTATTGCGCACTAACCAATCATACACAAGGCTATAGCAGTTAAGAGCAAGGAATATGTAAATATCAATAAATGAAGAAAACAATTAACAATGGTTTAGATCTCACAGTATTAATTGAACCAATTCATCAGTTGTTCCCTTGACTAGAGTTGGGAGGTTTAGTTCCCCATTGAGAGTAACTCACGCAATTCCATTGAAGGAAATTGCGTCAATGTTTTACAATGGAGGAACTACTCCGCGGACCAGAGCCAAGCGGCTGCGTTCTTTCTACTCCGCGGACCAGAGCCACTTCCTTTTCTTATTCCCTTCGCTCCCCAGTTATCACGTGAAATCCCTGGCTAAGTAGTAATCCCGCGGGATCCGTCCTTTTCCTCCTCTTCAAAGTCGGCTGGCCTTTTGTAGCCTTCTCTCCCTTCAATTTCGATCAAAGCAATATTGGAAGACAATTGCAATGGTCCCCACTTTTCCAAGGTCAACAACCGTGGCTTTTTCCTTAGTTTCCTAATGGAAAAATACTACCAAATAGAACTAGTTTCCTAAATAGCAAAATAAACCACAAAAGAAAGTATTTCAAGTTTCCTAATTCAACAATAAGACTAGTAATTAGAATTCAAGTCTTCCAAATCTTCCTCTAAAGCTGCCCAGAGTTTGAATCGAACTTGGAAATCGATCCCGAACGTGCTACCATCAAATTAATTGGAAGATTGCCCCTTTTTGTCACGTTTTGCTCTTTTTCCTACAATTTAGCACCATTAACCAAATATAAGTAGAATCCATCAATTAACGCAATATTTGGCTGAAATCAAGGGAAGAATAATTATAGATTTAGCGACAAATAATGACCTATCAATTTCCCCCACACCTAAACCATGCTTGTCCTCAAGCATGAGAACAACAAATCAAATAATCAAATTCAAACAATGGTATTATTCAAATCTTCTATTGCCAAAATACAATTAAAACACATGTCAAGTATTAGTGGCACTTTTCAAGAAATATCTCTCCAGTTAGTTTTGAAGATTAAGGACTCTTTCAATTTATGACTAACTAATCTAAGAATATAAAATATTCAACCAGCATCCATAAGCAAATGGTTCAACTATTAAGCAAAATCTCAACATTAAAATTCAGGGATTAGCGGGTTAACAATTCATTCAAACATTTCCATATTTCTCACTATTAGCACTTTTTTTCTAAAATATCCCCACACTTGAATGATGATTTTTTTTTTTTTTTTTTTAGTGGGAACGCTTAGTTTTTAGCCATTCAAGCGTTTTGACGCGAACTCCGACATTGGCCATATGAAGGAGCCCGGTTACTCAGCCATCATCGCTTAAAAATCACATACTCATAGCTATCGTCGCTTTTTGACGCAAAAGTCGACACTTGTGGTGAAGACTCCCGGTTACTAGGCAACGATACTAGCGGAGTATAGCCTAATACTATTCATAAATAAGCACCAAAAATAAAATTAAATACCACACAAACCCGTTTCATTTCTTAAACATGGAGAACTAAGATTAATAGCTGAACCAATTTGCACAAAAAATGCTAGACAAATATTTACAATACTTAAAAAAATTAACCAAAAAGTGCAAAAGTCACAAAGTCTCAAATATTCACTAAAGAGATACCCTTAAACTTAACCATGTCGTACTTAACACCTTAGAGTATAAAATCTTGGCAATAGAAAATTTTGAGACATCTAACCATCGTTTATCAGGAATAATCACAAATAAGCACAAAGATAAGCAAAAATTGGACAAAATTCGACAAAGTCAAACAAAAATTTCAACAAAAATGCCTACACTTGCACTTTTTCAATAAAATGCCAATATACTACTCCCCCCACACCTAAATCTTACATTGTCCCCAATGTAAGTAATAAAGAATAAAATTCAAAGCAAAAAGGGACAACGAAACTTCCCTGATCATCAAAAAGGGGGGGTTGTGGCACAATTGTAGGTGAGAGACAAAAGATATGTAGAGCTCGATGGCAAAACTGATGACGATAAAAGGTTGAACGGTGCAACGGTGGCAGTGGAATTTGAAGTCCTTTGGTTGCGGTCTTGTGGGTTAGACGTGGGCACGCCTAACCGCTCCCTAGTCTTTTGACCATCCGGCGAAAATTCTCGATCCGTTAGCGTGGCCACCTAGCGTGGGCACGTCTAACTGCTATAGAGTCCGCAGATCCTGAACGAAAATTTCTTTCCCTCAGGCGTGACCACCTGGCGTGGGCACGTCTAACTGCTATAGAGTCCGCAGATCTTGAGCGAAAATTTTTTTCATCAGGCGTGACCATCTAGCGTGGGCACGTCTAACTGCTATAGCGTCCGCAGAACAATTCTCAGAAATTGAATTCCGTCAGGCGTGACCACCTGGCGTGGGCACGTCTAACTGCCATTTTCCTGCCACCAAGCAACAAATCACTAAATGCAATTAACACTTAACAAAAACTCCAAAAATATAAGAAAACTAAAATAAAGAGCCTTGGGTTGCCTCCCAAGCAGCGCCTTTCTTTAATGTCTTTGGCTAGACATGCTATGCTTGTTCACGGAGGATAAAATCTTGTGGCTCGCTTCAATATTTCATCTTCAATGTGATCCTGGTAACCCTCATAGATGGAGTAATTCTTGAGCACACGAATTGCGGGCTTCCATGGACTAGTAAATGGTGCTAAACAAACAAGTGATGATCTTAAATCTTCACCCACTCCTCCATCACGAGCACTTATTGGTTCGAAATATTTTGCCATCATGACTCTTAACTTATTCCTGGCATGAAATTCAAAATCGTCTGGTATAATAAAATCAATCTCACTAACAGGAATTAAAGAATAAGAGTCAGGAAAATATTGATCAAGGAATGGAGGAGATGTCACCGCATTTGGAGATTGTTCACTGGATTCATTCACTTGAACCATTTGATGTTGGGGTCTCAATTCTTGCTCTTCAACTTTCTTTTCAACTACATCTTTAGATTCTTCTTCTTGAGACTCTTGCAGTACCATGTCATTCGTCAGGATAATTGCACTCTCATCTTCCTCATGGTCGATAATAGTCGGTGAGGGCAATTCTTCATAAACTGGAGAAATCAATTTGCTCGTTTTAAATGCCCATTCACGCCTTGTTTCTTTCATCTCTTTATTCATCCTTTGTGTCTCCTGTTGAAGTTGATGTACCTCCTGTTGAATTTGATGTGTCTCCTGTTGAATTTGATATGTGTTAGTAGCTATTAATTCAACTATTTCTTCAAGAGACATACCTGACATAGATGATGATTCTTGAGACTCATACTGCTGAAAATCCATTGGCCCTGTTGTATAATCATAACTGGAGTTATCCCACCATCCTTGATCATACCCGTTTGGATTAGGGTTATACCACGTTTGAGACGAGGGTGAAAAATCTCCATAATTATTGATTGGGACATTCAGATTATCTTGATATTCGGGGCACATACCGGTTGAATGATCCCTGGCATAACAAATTTTACAGGTTGCAGCAGCCATTCTTTTTTTAATAGAGTTTATTGCCTCTAAATATGCAAACTTAGAAAAACAATCAATTTCATTGCCTTCCCCGAAAACAAAATCCAGTATATCACCAAAATACGGAGTGTTAGAAGCCATAAACTATATAATAAAAAAAAATAAGAGAAAAATAAAGAAATAAAAATAAAAACAAGATGAACTCAAAAAAAAAAAAAAAAAATTAATCTGGCACCAGTCCCCGGCAACGGCGCCAAAAATTGACAGGTGCCGAACCTGTGCAATAATAATAAATAAAACCTAACTACCACCTGAAACAGTCAGTAATCAATTCGAGTACTGGAGCAGGGACTCTAGGTGTGCAATGGGTTACTTGATTCACCCTGTTCTCGAAGAGTTTGCTTAATCCGATATACCTGAATTAATTATTTAACTGAATTTCCTAACTAGTAGACAGTGGTAAGCAGGGTCGTCTCCTCAGGGACTGGAGAGATATTTGTTTCTTTTCAAATCAAGATTAATGGGGGGGTGTTGATATCAAATGCCAACTGAACAAATCAAATGCAGAAAATAATTTATTAAAAGAAATAACTAAGAGAAACTCTAGCCAAGGGTGCACTTCAGAAATGGTTCATGCAACTGATCATCGAATCAAATATAATTCCAACATTTACTAATAGATTGGTTATAGTTGTCTCGCACGCGCTAAACAACCAACCCTTCCGTAATTTATCGATAGCTAAGGTACGACCGTTAGCTATTTCTCTAACCCAAAAACAACCCTAGGTACGACCGTAGGATTTAATTTCCAGATTGCATTAATAATTAGAAAGGCCCAATCCTAACCAATAAACACGCTACGAGGGTTTATTTAAGCTAGATCATATATTCCCCTGACATAAACCCAATTATACCAGTTGCTACTGGGATAAAGGTAACGAACAATTACGGATTCAATTACCCCTATATAGCAAAATAGCCTATGTGAATAATTAATTATTGCGCACTAACCAATCATACACAAGGCTATAGCAGTTAAGAGCAAGGAATATGTAAATATCAATAAATGAAGAAAACAATTAACAATGGTTTAGATCTCACAGTATTAATTGAACCAATTCATCAGTTGTTCCCTTGACTAGAGTTGGGAGGTTTAGTTCCCCATTGAGAGTAACTCACGCAATTCCATTGAAGGAAATTGCGTCAATGTTTTACAATGGAGGAACTACTCCGCGGACCAGAGCCAAGCGGCTGCGTTCTTTCTACTCCGCGGACCAGAGCCACTTCCTTTTCTTATTCCCTTCGCTCCCCAGTTATCACGTGAAATCCCTGGCTAAGTAGTAATCCCGCGGGATCCGTCCTTTTCCTCCTCTTCAAAGTCGGCTGGCCTTTTGTAGCCTTCTCTCCCTTCAATTTCGATCAAAGCAATATTGGAAGACAATTGCAATGGTCCCCACTTTTCCAAGGTCAACAACCGTGGCTTTTTCCTTAGTTTCCTAATGGAAAAATACTACCAAATAGAACTAGTTTCCTAAATAGCAAAATAAACCACAAAAGAAAGTATTTCAAGTTTCCTAATTCAACAATAAGACTAGTAATTAGAATTCAAGTCTTCCAAATCTTCCTCTAAAGCTGCCCAGAGTTTGAATCGAACTTGGAAATCGATCCCGAACGTGCTACCATCAAATTAATTGGAAGATTGCCCCTTTTTGTCACGTTTTGCTCTTTTTCCTACAATTTAGCACCATTAACCAAATATAAGTAGAATCCATCAATTAACGCAATATTTGGCTGAAATCAAGGGAAGAATAATTATAGATTTAGCGACAAATAATGACCTATCACTCGTCTCCAAGACCTATTTCTGGAACAACTTCCATTACTGGAGGAATTACCTTTGGGTATTCAGCACTTGAGCCATCTTCAAGAGCTGACTTTGTATGAGATGAGCTCTCAATTGAGAGAGAAGCTGTTAGAGAATCAGAAGGAAGAAAGTGAAGATTACAGAAGAATCGCACACATTCCTGAAATTCTCATTGGTTACTACACAGATGATAGGAAATGGAGAGAGGACCAGCTATGGGAGAAGAAGGAGAAGAAGAAGAAGACATAATCATTCCTAGCAATAGCAGCCGCGGTGGCTGCACCCTTTCTCTAGTTTGTGGACAGCACTGCTTCCTCTATTTTGTATTTCTTTAGTTTGGACATCTTCTGTGTCTTGCCTTCTTATTTATTATCTGTATAATGAATGTGTGAGATTGTGAATATAAAGACAGCACTGCTTACTCTTTATCTTTTTGTTTCTTGATCTTTTCTACATTTGGTTTAGCAAACGATCAAGAGGTGGGGATGTTAGATGTGTATTAATAATATCTACCAAAAAATTTTCATTAAAAACTCCTCACTTCTGCTTTTAAATTTTGGTGAGAGATAATACGTTAACCCAATTTGGTTTGTCCTCACTTCTGCTTGCACAAACCTACATTAATAATGCTTTGTCTAGTAAATATAGCAAATGTTGGACATACATTCAAATTTATTATATGACTCCTTTTACCTAATAGGTATCCCCCAACCTGTTATTTCCTTCCCAAATTTGCCAATGTTTCAATTCACATTGCATACGATATGAGATCATTCATCATTGACTGGTATAATTACTTTGTGCTAATAAAACTACAATGTGTATCACTATTTCTTAAAAATTGCTCACCAAACAATTGACTTCTTAACCTGCTTACGGGTTCTATACCTAAACAACCTGATGGGTATGACGAGATGGCCACGGGGACCAATGCCTAGTTCCAATTTCGTGCATTAACTCAAGACTTTAGTTTTATTTGGCTAGTACAATCCCTCAAGAGATTGGTAATTTTTATAACCTAAAGCTATTAGCCATGGATTATAACCTCAGATTATAGGATCTATCCCAAGAGAAATCTGGAATTTGACTCGGCTTCAGCGGCTCTATCTTGGGCATAACAACTTGACAGGTGTGACAATTTACTGACTACTTCAAGAGAAATATTAATAAGTTTTGCTTTGCTAACGGAGATGGTGACAATTTGAACTCCTATGTATTTCTATCTACTCCCTCTCTTGTCAAGTTAAAAAATTAACAAAGCCAGTGTCACAGTCCATCCAGCATCTTTTATTGTTACAAACAGTTGATTATTCTGGTCCAACATATATATCCTCGCTTTATCTTGAATTTGGCAGGCACAAATACGCAAAAGCTTGGAGGTATTTTAAAGCTAATGCTGTTTAGTCTAGAGAATAACCAGATTGAAGGCTCTATACCAAGACATATTGGAAATTTGACTACACTTTATAGAACTATACCTTGGTGTAAACAATTTAACAGGTATGGCACTTGAGAATAGCAATCATGAGACAACTGAAACTTTCATGATCAAATAAACATGCTTCCGTTTGCAAATGATGTGTTTCTTCAGGATTGCGAAACATTCCATTTCAGGAGTTCTATCTGTTTTAATTTGGCAGGTGTAATTCCCTACGAGGTTGGAAACCTACAGACATTGGAGGTGTTGAACCTAAGATTTAACAGTTTAAAAGGTTCCATACCAACCAGGATCTTCAACATCTCAACTTTAAGAGTGCTTTCAATTGTTTCCAACAGTCTTTCAGGCAATCTTCCATCCGATATGGGTTTAGGTGTGCCTAATTTAGAAGAACTTTACCTTGCTCTAATAACCTCAGTGGACTATTGTATTGTACCTGACTCAATCTCAAACTCCTCTAAACTCACTCATGTAGAGTTTGCTCGAAACAGACTCACTCGTCCAATTTATATAGTCTTTGGGAATCTACAATTTCTTGAATGCTTAGTGCTGTTTGATAACAATTTAACAAATGAATCTTCATCGGCGGAGTTAAGCTTCTTCACTACGTTAACAGAATGCAGATACCTGAGAAAAATTTCAGTGGCTAATAACCCGTTAACTGGTATTCTTCCAGTTTCTATAGGAAACCTTTCTTCTTCTATAGAAAAGATTTATGCAGGTGGCTATAAAATGATGGGAAGAATTCCAAAAACTGTTGGCAATCTAAGCAATTTGAGAGTGCTAGGTCTACAAGAGAATCCCTTGTCTGGATCAATTCCAAGTACAGTCAAAGGGTTGCAAATGCTTCAAGGATTATCTATAGAGGGTTGCAAATGTTAGCGGAACTATCCCTGACAGTTTGTGTAGCTTACGGTACTTTAATTTATTACATCTGATTGGAAATCAATTCCAGCATGTTTAGGTAATCTTACTTCTCTCAGGTGTCTTTATCTAGCTTCCAACAGAATAACTCCTTATGTGCCTCACAGTTTGTGGAGCCTCAAAGATCTCTTGGGATTTATTCTGCCATCGAATTTCTTGACTGGCTCTCTACCTTTAGAGATTGGACAGGTGAAGGTTGCAACATGGATAGATTTGTCGTTGAATCAGTTCTCAAATAACATTCCTAGCAGAATTGGAGATTTAGAAAACTTGAATCATCTTTCTTTGGCATATAACAACTTTGAAGGTACAATTCCTGAGTCAATCAGTAACATGCTAAGTTTGGAATATTTAGACCTGTCACGAACACTTCAATCGCTCAGCTACTTCAATGTCTCTTTCAATTATTTACAGGAGCAATTCCATCTAACGGCCCTTTCAAGAATTTCACTAGTGAATCGTTTATCTCCAGTGATGCATTATGTGGATCATCTAGGTTTCATGTTCCAGCATGCCAAACTCCTTTAATTCACAGATCAAGGACAAAGGAAGTGCTTCGAACTACATTGATAGTGTTTGGAGTTTCAGCAATAATTGCTGGTGTATCCTTGGCATTTATTTTTCTTTTGATACGTAAAGAAGGAGAAGGTTCCTAATGGAACAAATTTGTTATCCTTGACAGCAAAAGGAAGGATTTCGTATTATGAACTCCTACAAGCAACCAATGGCTATGATGAAATCCACTTACTAGGAAGTTTTGGATCTGTTTACAAAGGGATTCTAGCTAATGGAATTTGTGTGGCGATAAAGGTGTTCAATTTACAGTTGGAATATTCATTCAAGAGTTTCACCAGAGAATGTGAAGTCTTACGCAGTCTTAGGCACAGAAATCTGACCAAAGTCATCGGTGTATGCTCTAATGATGACTTCAAGGGATTACTTCCCCAATGGGAGCCTTGACTTGAGAAGTGGTTGTATTCTTACAATAATTGCTTAAATATCATCCAAAGAATGAATGTGATGATAGATCTGGCATCTGCATTGGAGTATCTCCATCATACTTACTCAATTCCCGTTGTTCACTGTGATTTGAAGCCAAGTAATGTCCTTCTAAATGAAGATATGGTTGCCTGTGTGACTGATTTTGGTGCTGTAAAAATATTGACTGGTGGGGAGAACACTGCATACACCAATGACTCGAGCAACATTTGGCTATATTTGCAACAGGTAAAGCTCCAATTAATTTTTCTAATTTTTAAAAAAGACTTATATGCTCTAACTTGCATATCACCCGATATTTAACCGATCTACCGCAAGTCTGGAACGGATGTGGAACAATCGCGCCCGCGGCCCATAACGGCGAACCATGGTATCAACAGGATCTGACATTTATAGCTATGGAATCATGCTGATAGAAGTTTTCACTAGATTGAAGCCCATTGATGAAATGTTTTCAGACACGTCTAAGGAACTGGGTAAAAAGTTGTGCGCCAAATGCAGTATCTCAGGTAGTAGAAGCAAACTTGCTCAAGCCAGGCTATCAACACTTCGCTGAAAAGTTGGAGGGCATAACGTCTATTATGAGAGTAGCTATAGGTTGCACAGAGGATTCTCCCAGGGACAAGATGAATGCTATAGATGTTCTTGCAGCACTAAAGAAGATCAAAGTTCAACGTCTCACGTATTGTGGGGCAACCTAGAAAATTGTTTACCCAAACTAAGGAAATTCCTTTCTTAGAAATTGACATTATGTCCATTCTTAGAAATTGACTTCTTCCTCTGTGACAATTTTTTTCCCAGACTTCCTACGTCATCATACTCCGATACATGACCAAAAACTAGAACTAGGAAGTTACGTAAGCACCCATCTATTATTTTTCTTGATCTACTTGAACCTATTGGTTGGGTATGGCCCTCAACTTGGTTGAACCAATTGTGTAAGTCCTCCATCAGAGTGTGGAGCGATGAGACACATTACCTTGTCTCCTTGTGAGCATGACATCCTGATACATGCTGTTTAGTATCTCTGGTCCGTCCACCCCAAGATTCGTGACCATCACTTTAACAAGGGTAATGCAGACTTCAAGCAAGTCAAGTGAGTATTCATATCGTTCAGACAAATGCAAATCTAGCACACCACTATAGGTATATATAGAATTACAAACTTCCTAATATTGATACTTCATCCAGGAAACACGCTTGAATTTGGACAACTAAACGCCACCGCTTAATCGCGGATATAACCTTAGGAATCCAAGGTTGGTTTGATATCGTTCAGACATGCAATCTAGCGCACCACTGTAGTTACAAACTTCCTAATATTGATACTTCATCCAGGAAACACACTTGAATTTGGACAACTAAACACCACTGCCGATGTGACCTTAGGAATCTGACTTGTGTAGGCTAGTACTTACACCACTAAAGTATAAGGAAATCAACTAAGGACAACCGACCATAACATAAAAAAGCAAACAGATCAATAACATGCAACTAGAAACTTCCATGAAGGCATATTGGTAATTCATCAAGCTTGTTTTATGATGAAGATTAAAAAAAAAAAGTAATACTACTACTACAAGTGAAAATGTGCTGATTCTTTCACTTGTTTATCCTCATGTGATCCCATAAGCTTTTGCCATCAAGTTTGCTGCTCAGATACAGTCTGAGAAGGCTCTCGGTTTCTGTTGTTTTTTATTGTTCTCCAATTTCTTTGACAAGATCTGCTACAGGGCCAACTTTTGCTGTGAAATTTGTTCCGTGAAATGCAGTTATTGGAAGTCTTTCTTTGTGGAAATCCACGACAGCTCTATGCTCAATGCTGCGATATTCCCCATTGCTCTTTATTTGCACAAATCATCAAAGCACATCAACTCAATGATATCTATAGATGCTCAGTAAGTGGAAATTTGGTTTGGTGGTCAGTTACCTCCATAATATCACCGATATTGATGATGATTTCTCCAGGAATGGGTTTAATAGGAACCCATGTGTTGGTTTTCTTTATTTGCAGGCCTTGAACATCATTGACTTGAACTAACAAGGTCAGTCCTATTGCATCAGAGTGTGAAGTCTGGCCAATAACTTTGTCTGCTTGCTGGCAAGGTGGATAGTAATTCATTCTTATTCCTTGTGTGCCATCTTGATAGATGCTGCATAATTTTTCTGGGTCTACACCAAGATTCGCCCACATAAGTTTAAACAGGGTCATGCAAACCTCGTGCATTTGAAGTGAATATTCATCCATGGTTTCTCTGACATCATCAGAAATTTGAAATTAACATTGTGATGAATTTTTCTTACACAATTTTCAGGTTTTTGTCGCCTAAGTACAGTAATCCATGTAGCTTTCTAATGGAAGCAAAAGATGCTTCCTTTTAAAGAATCTTTGTTTTGCAATTGCTCAAAAAATAGAGGATAAATTCCCATGACGAACGGGAAATTCTGTAAGCAGAGGAGCTTGACGAACAAGGCTAGCCTTCAGAGAAAAGTTAAGAGCAGTATAATATTGCTGCAGAAGTGGGAAAAGATTGTGATACTGTGCATTATCCATTGTCTACCTGAAAGATGTTGGAGTCGTAGGCCAGATCTCATATTTCTATGAGAAACTGGCAATGCACGGAGGAAGAGCATGTCCCCCCAATCAAGCTTTTGACCATATCCTCTGATACCTCAAATATTTGACCATATCCTTCAACATCATTTGGTAGTTTTGCACAGGCCATCTTCTGCTGTAATGGCAGCTTAAAGAAGTCCTCCATCACCAACTTCATTTTCTCAACTACTGTGGTAGCCCCATGATTAATTAACTGTTCAAGATTGAGTCACGGGCTGTTAGTCGTTACTTTACTAGGAAAATTAAGCTGTGTATCTAATCATTACAAGTAGTACAATTAGGATTCTATATGTGAAGGATTCTCTTGATTTGTTACATGAATGAAACCCGAGTCTTTGCAAGCCCGATAAAGTTTTGCCATTTCATTCTGGTATCCTGAATGATCAGCTGCAAGCTTTCCCATGTCGATCACTGGAATCTGTGCTACCTCGTTCGTAGATACTTCATCAAGCATTATTTCAGGCCTGATGTATCGATGGGGGATTTCTTTAGAGCAATTAGAAGCTAGTTCTTGAACATTCTCCGCAGGGAGAGAAAAACCAAGGCCCCTTCCTGTTTTGGCCATCTCAGTTTCCATTGATATCAGTGTCCCAGATATCAAATTGGACCTCTTACACATTTCAGTTTTTATGCCTTGTTGTTTGCCTGATCTTGTGAGATTTTAGTGCTAATGCATCTATTAACTCAATGACAATACAGAAACTGGCATTTGTTTGCAGCTAGATGCTCAGATGGAGAAGATCAGCCGTCGCACTGAAAATTTGAAGGAATGACAAATTGCCAACTGCTAATTCAGTAGTTGGCCTGCGAATTTGAAATTTGATGAGGTGCCTTTCACATTTTCACAGATGCTTCACGACACGTAAGAGATTTCTGAGTAATTTGTAATCTAAACACCCTTAGAAACATGTGAGATGATTACTCCAATAAACGTAATAAAATCCTGTATCAACCTGGCCTAATTTCACTGCATTGTCATTCCTTCAGCTTATTGAATAATTACCCCGCCAAGATGCGTTGATGGAGTTCAATGTGATTAATTCATAAGTAATCATACAATTGATAAATAACAAGTTGCTCAATGACGATCGTAAAAGAATTTAAGGCCAGTGGCACATCTCACAATCATTTTAGTTGTTATAGATTCGCTAGTAAAGAATTTGTGTTGCAAATTACTAATTACCATGCCACCATCACCAACACTGATTGCAAAAGTGATTCAATATAATCTCCCTGGAAGAATTGAAAACTAACAAAATTCTAACGGAGAAGAAAGGAAGAGTTTGACTAATTAATTGTAGTTAGTAAGATAAGTGTGAGATTAATACCAATTTATTGACTAAGTACATATCGAATAACAGCAACTATAGTTGCAATGGTAGAAGACCATCATTATCAAACAATTATATCTCTTTCATCACACGTACACCCTAGTGTGTATGAGCCTAAAAGTTAAAGCTGTCATTTAATTTTAATGATAAATATGTGAAGGAAGAGCAACTAAATAAAGGCCCCCCAAAGTCATTTCACAAATACCGCAGCATCATCCACTTGTACACTCTTCTAAACCGATTGGCCCATCAAAATTTAAATGACTTAATTAACCCTCCAAAAGCAGATAAAATTTTGTGAACAGTACCCTCTAAAATTGCTTCTTGTTTATGTACAGGATTCATATTCACATAGACCAATTAGGCAACTTTGGATCCACCCCTTATTTGGAGCACTACCAATGACATGTTGTCAGCCTGTGCAATAATAAAAATCTGCTTAACTAAAGTTAATTTTTGTAAATAGTGGTAAGCAGGGTCGAATCTACAGGGATTGGGAGTAACTGTTTCTTTTCAAATTCACAATAATAAGGGAGTGTTTTTGTGCAGAAGATGATAATCAAAGAAATTCAAATAAAATCTAAAAAGTTACTAAAAATTAAATAACAATTTACTAATATCAATTGAGTGATAATTAAGGGTCTAGCCAAGAAATAACTTCAGCAATGGTTCACCTAATTGATCATCGATGCAAAGGTAATTCCAATTATTTACTAATAAATAGGTTATAACTACCAAATAAGCGATGGCAGTTAACCCCTCCTTACTGTGTCGGTGATTAAGGTACGCCCGTTAATCACTGCTCTAATTAATAAATAATTCTAGGTACGCTCATAAGATTTAATTCCCCAATTGCTTTACGTATTAGAGGAGCCCTATTCTAACCAAATAACGCACTACCAGGGTTATTTCAGATTAGCTCGCGTATTCCCCTGACACAAATCTAATCGTGCCAGTTGTCACTATTTCAAGGCAATTAAACAATTACGGATTTAAAAGCCCTAATTGACAATAGATTACCAAATTAACTAATTATCCGGATCCAAGACAATCAATTAATTTAAATAACCATAAGCATAGCAATCAAGGAACACGCGAATACCAATAAATAAAAGAAAAAGATTAAATTAAATCGATCTCACAATTTTTAGGTGAATCAAAGCATCTGTTATTGCTTGACTAGACAAAGGGTTTAGCTCATTGTTGATGAGAAAAACCCATACAAAACTGAAGTGATAGCCGCGACCATTATGTGGCAGGAGGAATCCACTACACATCACAAGGAAAAATCAAACGAAAAAGCTACAAGGAAATGATTCAATGCTTCAATGGCTCCTGACATCCGAGAAGACAAAAACTACTAAAGAAGCAAATGAAGGAAAAGTCAAAGCTAAAGCTCTAGAGTAGTGCTCCCCTCCAGCCATTTCTAATTTCTATCTAATAATCCTCTCCATGTGCGGCAGCTCCCATCTCTTTTAGAGGAAGACTTCGGCCGAATGATCAAAAAGGGCTTGCATCTCTTTTGTTCTCAAAAATGCCCCTGCATGCCTTCTATTTAAATTCTTTTCCGATGACTGTTAAATTGGCATTGGTTATGATATTTTCGATTTACTCTCTGAAATAAATGCAAATTATGAAAAGTGAGTAGAATTTGATAATTAATTCACATCGGGTCAGGTAATAGGGGAAGTTAATAATAAAATAAATGATAAAATTGCAACCTATCAATTTCCCCCACACCTAGACCATACTTGTCCTCAAGCATAAAAACGGTAAACAAACACCAAAATTTGCCAATGACTATTGCTCTATCTACCATATTGCCAAGATACCAAAAAAAATCATATATCAAGCACTAGTGATTAAAATCCGAGAAACATCACTCCGATTAGCTTCTAAACCACAAACTCCTTTAATTTCAGATTAACTAATCTAAGAAAAAGGAATGATCGCTCAACATTACCAGCAAATGGTCCAAATATTAACCAAAATCTCAACATTAAATCCATAAATCGGCAAGCTGATTTTTATCACACCCTAACACAACCTTCACTTTTTTTCACGTTTTTTTTCTATTTTTCACTTTTTTTGTTTCTATTTTTGTTTTTGTTTTTTTTTTTTACAATAATAGTAAAAGACTTAATCTCTATCTATTAGAGCCTTTTGACGCGAACTCTGACATTTGTCAGATGAAAGAGCCCGGTTGCTCAGCTTCTATCGCCACATGACCACATACTCATAGCAATTACTGCTTTTTGACGCGAGAATCGACACATTTGGTAAAAATTCCCCGTTACTTGATAGAAAAGACTAGCGGAGCACAGTTAACTCTTATTCTCAGCTAAATAACCCAAAAACTCAATATAACACAAAAATTAAAAGAAAATTTGCATCAGCTAGCCTCATTTTCAAACATGGAGAACTAAGGTTAATAACCGTACCAATTCACATGAAAATGCCAACAATCATTCCCTATGCCTAGGAAAGTTAAACAAAAATTATAAGAGTAAAACAATCATCGATATTCACCAAAGAGATGTTTTTAGATTCAACCACATTAATTTGATACACTTTTATAATTAAAACTTGACAATAGCAAAACTAGAGGCAACAATCCAACATCAAACTTTGGCAGTCAGAGGGGAGCTAGACAGATAAATGTCAAAAAAGTAACGAAAACTAGACAAATACCAAACTAAAAATAAAGAAAAAATATCAAAAAACTAAAAACTACTAAAAACTAAAAACTAGAAACACTGGCACCCCATCTAATCCCTCCCCCCCCACACCTAAATGACACATTGCCTATAATGTGACAAATAAACAGCAATAGGAAGAAGAAGGGCAACGGAACTTCCCTGAAATCGGGTCAAAGTGGTGGACGAGGCGGGACTTAGGGCGAAGGAGCGGCGGTGGCGCCTAAGGTGCGAGGGAGAAAGGGCATGGTGAGCGGCGGACGGCGGCGACGAGGGAAAAAGAGGAGCGGCGTGCGAGGTTGGAGAGAAGAAGGGTGGCAGCGTGCGAAGGAAAAGGGAATCGGGGAAGAAAAAAGACAGAAAAGAAAGAAAGAAAAGAAAAGAAAGATAAAGAAAAGAGAAAAACAAAAACAAAATAGTTATTTTGTTCGGTTTTTTTTTCATTTTTGAAGTTACGGTTAAACGAAATTTTTTTATTTAAATTTCTTTTTTGTATTATCATTAATAAAATTTATTTTCGAAATTCAAAATTAGAGGTTAAAAGGAAATCGAAATTTTTCTCGAGATTTGAATACTCATTTTTCCCGCGAACATGACGCGGGCACGTCAAGAAGGCAAGAAGTGAAGAGTTTCCTAGATGACTCGACGCGGGCACGTCATGAGGACAAGAACCCCTTCTGACGAATCTGATCATGAGATTTTCATGGAACTTGACGCGGGCACGTCAAGGGGATCGAAACCCTTTTTACTAAGCACCAGGAAATCGCACTATGCCACGCGCCCAGTTGATGCTGGCGCGTCATGTCAGAGGGATACCTACGAATCATCAAAAATGAAAATTGAAACCAGAAATCAGTCAAACTCAAGAAAAACATATTGAAACTAACAAACAAAACCGAACAAACAACTAAAAGAAATTGGGTTGCCTCCCAATGAGCGCATTTTTTTAATATCTTTGGTTAGACATTATCATGTTTGTTTAGAGAGGATAAAATCTTGTAACTCGTTTCAATACTTCATCCTCTATATAGTCCTGATAACCCTCGTAAATAGAGTAATTCTTGAGCACACGAGCTACAGTCTTCCATGGATTAGTAAATGGCGCTAAACAAGTCAACGATAATTTGAATTCTCCATTCACTCCTCCCTCACATGCATTTATTGGTCGAAAATATCTTGTCATCGTCACTCTTAATTTATTCCTGTTATGAAATTCAAGATTTTCTGGTATAATAAAGTCAGTTTCATTAATAGGGATTGAAGAATAAGAGTCAGGAGAATATTGATTAAGGAATGGAGGAGATGTCACCGCATTTGGAAATTGTTTACTGGATTCATTCACTTGGACGAGTTGATATTGGGGTCTCATTTCTTGCACTTCAACTTCCTTTTCAACTGCATCTTTAGATCCGTTTCCTTGAAACTCTTGCAGTTCCATGTCATTTGGTCGGATAATTGCACTCTCATCTTCTTCAAGGTTGATATTGGTTTGTGAGGGCAATTCTTTAAGGTGAGAAACTAATCACGTTAACCTGGATGTCAATAGATTTATTTGATCTGCCATCCCGGATATCAATAGTTGCACTTGATCCGCCATCGCTTGTGTCTCCTGCTGAGTTCGATATGTATTAGCAGCTAGTAATTCAATCATTTCTTCAAGAGATATACCTGACACGGGTGATGGTTGTTGAGATTCTTGCGGTTGAAAATCCATTGGCCCTGTCGCATAATTAAAATTAGAATTATCCCACCATCCTTGATCATACCTGTTTGAGTAAGGATCATATCACGTTTGAAATCGAGGTGAAAAATCTCCAAAAATATCAATTAGAGCACTTAGATTATCTTGAAATGAAGGGCATGTGTCGGTTGAATAACCTGAGATAAAATAAGTTTCACAATTTGCAACAGCCCATTGATCATTAGGAAAAACATGAGTCTCATAACCCCATTCAGGAATAAAGTCCAGTCTATCATCAAAATATGGAATGTTAGCAGCCATAAACTATATAAAAAAATAAGAAAAAAATAAATAAAAAAATAAAAATAAGATGAACTAAAAAATAAATAAATTAATCTGGCACCAATCCCCGGCAACGGCGCCAAAAATTGACAGGTTATCAGCCTATGCAATAATAAAAACCTGCTCAACTAAAGTTAATTTTTGTAAATAGTGGTAAGTAGGGTCGAATTCACAGGGATTGGGAGTAACTGTTTCTTTTCAAATTCACAGTAATAAGGGGGTGTTTTTGTGCAAAAGATGACAATCAAAAAAATTCAAATAAAATCTAAAAAGTTACTAAAATTAAATAACAATTTACTAATATCAAATGAGTGATAATTAAGGGTCTAACCAAGAAATAACTTCAACAATAGTTCACCTAATTGATCATCGATGCAAAGGTAATTCCAATTATTTACTAATAAATAGGTTATAACTACCAAACAAGCGATGGCAGTTAACCCCTCCTTACTGTGTCGGTGATTAAGGTACGCCCGTTAATCACTGCTCTAATTGAGAAATAATCTTAGGTACGCCCATAAGATTTAATTCCCCAATTGCCTTACGTATTAGAGAAGTTCTATTCTAATCAAATAACGCACTATCAGGGTTATTTCAGATTAGCCAGCATATTCCCCTGACATAAATCTAATCGTGTCAGTTGTCACTATTTCAAAACAATTAAATAATTACGGATTTAAAAGCCCTAATTGACAATAGATTACCAAATTAACTAATTATCTGGATCCAAAACAATCAATTAATTTAAATAACCATAAGCATAGCAATCAAGGAACATGCAAATACCAATAAATAAAAGAAAAAGATTAAATTAAATTGATCTCATAATTTTTAGACGAACCAAAGCATCCGTTGTTTCTTGACTAGACAAAGGGGGGGTTTAGCTCATTGTTGATGAGAAAAATCCATACAAAACTGAAGTGATAGCAGCGGCCATTATGTGGCAGGAGGAATCCACTACAGATCACAAGGAAAAAACAAACGAAAAAGCTACAGGGAAATGATTCAATGCTTCAATTGCTCCTGACATCCGAGAAGACAAAAACTACTAAGAAGCAAAGGAAGGAAAAGTCAAAGCTAAAGCTCTAGAGTAGTGCTCCCCACCTGCCATTTCTAATTTCTATCTAATAATCCTCTCCATGTGCGGCGGCTCCCATCTCTTTTAGAGGAAGACTTCGGCCGGATGACCAAAAAGGGCTTGCGTCTCTTTTGTTACAAAAAATGTCCCTGCATGCCTTCTGTTTGAATTCTTTTCTAATAACTGTTAAATTAGCATTGGTTATGGTATTTTCGATCTACTTCCTGAAATAAATACAAATTATGAAAAATTAGTAGAATCTGATAATTAATCCACATCGGGTCAGGTAATAGGGGAAGTTAATAATAAAATAAATGATAAAATTGCAACCTATCAACCAAATAGACAATACATTCTTAATTGCTAGTATTTTATTACTTATACGTGAAATAAGTTCAAAAAACTTGTATTTTAGATGCCAAATTTGCTAATTAATCAATCTGATATAACTGAATGACCAAAGATATGTATTTCTCATTCTAGAAAATGGGGATTCTGCTTTTTCCCTATCTATCCACCTTCACATTCTTTACCCAAAAAGAAAAAAGGGATGACTGAAGAATCGCAGGCATCACTGAATTTAGTATTGCTTTCTGGGCAGATAGAAAATGCGGAAACCTTTATGGTAGGAACCTGCCTATGGTAGGAATGCCGGCAGAGAGCGACACGTGTTGGGGGCAAAACAGTCCAAACGGAGACGTTAAATTGTTGGAGAGCGCGTGCATAAGGAATCAAGTAGAAGCGTGTACGGATGGAAGCAAACAGCAAACTGACTTCCGTACTATGTTATTGCAAGTCTTTCCTTTGTACCAAATATTTGGTGACCCCACTTCTTCCCCATAGCGTCTGAAGTAAGCTTCAACTTTGGCTTTCCATTATTGAAGTTCGGCTTCCACTATGGACCCGAATACCGGATGACACAATGTAACTACATTCATTTTATATTCATTTTTACATTACATATGCATGTCATTCTTTTTAGTGGTTGCACCTTATATTGGTGAACTATCTGCAGAAAAAAAATAAAATTTTAGACTATACTAAATTTGTTATACCAAATATGTTATTCTTATTATTGTATTATTTGTTACGCCACTTTTCTCATTTTGTTAGGTCTACATTAATGCAAGTTTAATTCTTATTATGTCTCGTGTATCAGAAAATACATATTATCTTATTGACGTTGATACGTCCAATAGGTAATCAAATTGATGCTAAAATTTTAGAATGAATAAGTTGCTTTTGTATAATGGTTGTAAAGGTTTCTTGAGACTTTATGAATTATTCTTCTTGCGTTTGCAAAAACAATTGCAGAAGATTTTTTGTAGTGGAAACGGAGTTAAAACTTGCTATAGGTTACTTTCCTGTATTTTAATTTTATCCTAAAGGGTAATTTGCTGTTCAACCTAATTTTATTCCAATTTTATCCAACTAGAAAATTAACTTATGAAAAATAGTGAAGTGGATAATTTATGGAGGCAAGCCGTAAATAGTGGGTGGTTAACTGTAAAACGCCTTTATATTTATTTTATTTCGATAAATAAATTTGTTTTTGAGAAAATGGGTACTCTTTCCTTATAATGCAGGAAAGCCATAAACAACGACTGTTTTATTAGAAAACGGGCTTATTTTCTTTTTTTTTTCGAAAAGAAAATTTGTTTTTGGAAAAATGAGTGTTAAAATAAATTTTCTTTTAATCCGATCAATAAATTTTATCTAGACATCCATACAAAAATTTATTTATCGGATAAAATAAAAATAAACCTGTTTTTGAATACAACACTAGCTCTTTATGGCTTTCCGCCATTATAAGAATAGAGTACACATTTTTCCATAAAAAAAATTTATGGATAAAATAAAATTCTGCATAAACCCATTTTCCAATAAAACACTAGCTCTTTATGACTTTCCTCCATTATAAGAACACAGTGCCCGTTTTTCTCATAAAAAATTTTATTTATCGGATCAAATAAAAATAAACCCGTTTTTCAATAAAACACTAGCTCTTTATGACTTTTTTCCATTATAAGAACAGCGTACCCATTTTTTTATAAATAAAAAATTTTATTTATCGGCTAAACTAAAAATAAACACATTTTTCTATAAAATACTAGCTCTTTTTGACTTTCCTCCATTATAAGAATAGAGTACCCATTTTTGCATACAAAAATTTTATTTATCGGATAAAATAAAAATAGATCCTTTTTAAATAAAACACTAGCTCTTTATGGCTTTCCTCCATTATAAGAACAGAGTACCCATTTTTCATAAACTAATTTATTTATTGGATAAAATAAAAATAAATCTATTTTTCAAAATAAGCACCAGCTACTTATAGCTTTCCTCCATAAATTATCTATTTTCTTAAGTTAATTTATTAGTTGGATATAATCAGAAAAAAAATTAGGTTCAACAGCAAATTACCCTTTACGATAAGATTGAAATACAGGAAAGTAACCTATAGCAAGTTTTAACTCCATTTCCAATACAAAAAATCTTCTGAAATTCTTTTTGCAAACGCAAGACACCTAATTCATAAAGTTTCAAGAAACCTTTACAACCGTTATGCAAAAGCAACTTATTCATTCTAAATTTTTACCATCAATTTGATTATCTGTTGCACGTATCCACCTGAATAGGATATTATGTATTTTCTGGGACACGAGACATAATAACAATTACACTTGTATTAATGTAGACCCAACAAAATGAGAGAAATAACGTAACAATTAATACACTAATAAAAATAACAGAGTTGGTATAACAAAATTAGTATAGTCCAGAATTATTTTTTTTCTGCAGATAGTTCATGAATATGAGATTGAACCACTAAAAAAGACATCTATATCTATCTATATCTATATAAATTTGAGAAAGAATTTTTAGCAACAAGCCTTCACACGTCTTCCCACTACCAATTCTATTTTTCTAGCATTTCACATTTAATTTAATTTATAAAATATATTTCTCTTAACTTTCACATCTACTCTTTACATTTGAAATTGTTAGTTACTTTTTAAAATCATTTCATTTCAAATTGTTGGTTAATATGCATGTTATCTTATTTGTACTTCAACCTATCACGTTTTCGATTACCTTGCGTTATTTATTATTCTACTCCAATTAAAACTTCTATAAGACCATAACAAGAGATAACAAATATGACATCCTTTCATGCTTTCTTATTAATTTAAATAAGTAAGATTATTTACACTATATTTTTGTTATTCACACTTCAATAATCATTTTGATCATATAGTTTTCATTCATTAGACTATATGATAAAACAAATGGTGGAATTACAAATAATAAAAAATGGAGTGCAAATAACATTTTTCTAAGTAAGAAGTGCCTTCCATACCTTTCTAATTTAAATAAGTAAGAAGTGGCTCCACTTATATAGGAATTTGGTTTGAAATTTATTAGTGGGAAGGTAAATAAAGAGAAAACATTACCAAACTTAGTAAAAGTAAAAAAGTAAATAATAATATTTTATCTTTTAACTTAGTAATCCTAAGTAAAATAGCAAAATTATACAGAAAACAAAAGGAAATAATGTCGTGGATTTAAAAAATCAAGAATGGTACCATTCATGAAATCTAAATTATGAAATCACTAAATAAAAAAAAGTACTACTGGCCTTTTAACGTGGAAATTTTTTTTTGATAAATATGATAATAACAACACCAATTCTACCAAAATTTTTTAAAAAAGTAACATTATAGTTTAAGAAAAAAATATAGAACATTCGACCCTAAAATACTACTTAATTTGTATATATCTAACCCAAATTTGACCCTGATTAGATTTGAATAAGAATGTAAAACCCAAACACTAAGGATAACTTTTGGTATCATTAATTATTTTATGTATTCTTATTACCGTCTTCATATGTAAATATGTATTTGCTATGTTAAATAAAAGTTATCTTTAATTAGTTGGCAATATCTAGGCAGACTTAGTCTTTCAAAACAATTGACTATTGTATTCATATTCATATAATAGGCAATATCCGAACCTGTGCTTTTACCTTGCAGCCGCGGACAACATGTTAACGTTGCATCTCCACGCGCAATTCCACGGCTTAACGTCTCCGTTTGCAATTCATCCACCTGCAACACGTGTCGACCTCTGGAGGCCTTCCTACCATAGGCACGGTCAACGCGTTCTTACCATAAAGGTATCCTAGAAAATGCATAGGCATCTGCCACTTGACAGCTAGGTGCTAAGGCTCGGCGGCGGCATCTCTATCTCTTTTGTCTTCTCGCCTAGCTATTTACCAACGTTAACATTGTGATATTGCACATGGGAGCATGGGCTATATATAACTTATGCTAATAAATTTTACTTCTGCTAATAATCTTTTTTAGTAGTGAAGTGGAACTCGCATTCATTTCCAGCTAGTGTAATTAATTAAAAAATTAAAAGATGAGAATTATGCAGGCAACCATGAACGATTGGTTGGCTTTTTGTTTGATTAATGTAAGGGTTAGCAAATGTTTAAGTTCTACTGTGTTAAAAGCCAGACTATGAAGAGGGGATCTCTAATCAACTTCTTTCTTTGAAATTAAGGAAACTAGTTTCTAATAGATAAGATTTGAATCCTTAACAAATTCCTTTTTATTTGAGTATGACATCATTTGACCAAAAGAAAAACATGATAATAAGAGTAATAAAGAGTAAAACCTCATTTAGCCAGAAAAGCATTGCAATTATCTATATATCTGCCATTCATTTGAAAAAGAGATGGGCGGCGGGTTAAAGGGTGCGCTAGTAGGTGGAAAACATGACTCTTTTGACATTTGAGGGTAATTTATAGATTTCTCGGTTCCTTTCTGTATTTCATTCATAATTTTATATTCCTTTCCAAATTTGGCTACCTGTATTCCTTGATAGAATAAAAGCAAATTACCAAATGTCATTAAATTACTCACTTGTACTAATTTTGGTTACCAAATTAATTTCTTAGCCGAAAACATCACTAAACTAATCAAATTGTATGTTTTTGGTCATTCTATCTAATTTCACCGTCAAAAAAAAAAAAGAATGACCATCACATGATCTGCACATGTAGGGTTTGAAGGACAAAATCATCTAAAAATTTTAAGTGGACCAAAGAAGGCACAATGGTCAACCATTTAATTCACAATATGAAATAACATAAGACACATATGTCACGATATCTCTTGTTTAGTATTATAGATCATTATTGTTAGCATTAATGCACGTGATCCGAGTTTTGCCCTCATATAGATATACGGTAGGTAAATGATTAGAGGTATGCCGATTTAATTGTGCCTCTATCTTCCACAATTTACCCCAAAACAAGTAGAGCGAAATCACTAGTGCGGGCTGCTATTTGGAAAAAATAACGTTAACAAGATCACTTTTTCTACATAAATAAACAAATGTTCATTCCAATCATTTGTGTTCACACTAATAAATAACCATAATCATACTGCAAATGACTGAATGAGACCGGTAGAGAACAGCAGTTTGCTATCGCAAAAGGCTCTTTCACACTGGAATGAGCTCAGACAGCATTCAACTCTCACATTTCACATCTAACGTGCTTAAAATACAAGCATTATTGTCATCAATAAGCTGGCTCCAACTCATTATTGTCATCTTTGCATTATTTTGAAGCCTGGAGCCCCACAATTGCATCAACAGAGTCTTTACCTAGCTCCACCACTTGCAGATTCCAATCTATAAAATATGGTGTATTATTGCACTAATTGGCTTCCTCATAAGTTCAGGGCATCTTGTGATTAATTTATTGATCTCCTTCAATTTGGTTTTTAGCTCTTTGTCCAAAAGGACGTTTTCAAGGATGATTCTTGAAAGCTCAAGTAATCTTGTGATTAATTTACTGATCTCCTTCGTTTTGCTTTCTAGCCCTTCTGTCCTAAAGGACGCTTTCAAGGATGATGCCAACTTCTCTACCTACCATTGACTTTTATTGATCACCATTGTGTACTTTGTTAATTACAAAGATTCATCTATATATCTATATCTATATTTATGCTAAAAGATCGAGTTTGTTTTGATGGTTGAGAGTTTGAGTTTTTCTTTTCAAAATCACGGCCTTCTCACAAACTAATTAGGACTACATCGTGTCCCTAAATTTGAATGCACCCATACGAATACTAAGATGATATGGTAAATCAGAACAAATATCATGCATCTTGTACAAAGCGATTTGAGAAAACCTTGGTACGTTGAAAATTCAAATCGATGATGAAAGATGAATATAATCGAGCAAAAAAGGGCAAACCTCAGACGGAAAAATTGAACCTTCAGCCATAATAATTATAGAATGAAACATGTGCCAACTTCAATATTATTGGCAATTAAAGATCAAGTATAATAGTATACATAAAAAGAGGTGGGCGCCGGGTTAAAGGGTGCGCTAGTAGGTGAAAAACACCACTCTCTTGACATTTGAAGGTAATTTATAGATTTCTTGGTTCCTTTCTGCGTTTTATTTGTAATTTTCTTTTCTTTTTTTTCCCAATTTTGGCTGCTCTCCTGTACCCTTGATAGAATAAGAGTAAATTGCACCAAATGTCATTAAATTATTCACTTGTACTACTTTTGATCACTAAATTAATTCCTTAGCCGAAAATATCGCTAAACTAACCAAATTGTATGTTTTAGTTATTCTGTCTAATTTCGATCGTCAAAAGAAATAGAATGGCTATCACGTGGCTTGCAAGCGTGCTTTTTAGAGGCAAAATCATCAGAATAGCTTTGGTTGAAAATTGCCTTCATAAACTGCCCAATTTCATTCACCAAACCTAAACCCCAATGCTCTTATCAATTTCTGGCCAAATCTCAAGATCAAGATGCAAGGAACCGACTCCGACTTGCTGCTGTGGGATGAAAATCATTTTGCAGAATCTGGGAAATAAAGTCTGATTAATGACATAAATTTCTAATATGCACCTGAGACTGAGAGGAAGGGGAAAGCAAGCTAATCCAATCACAATTTCAGCATCCCTTCATAGAAACCCAATTCCCGCATTTCACATCTAAACTCCTAGAGGCTGATGCACCTATCAAACAGGGGTCATTTCACATGGATTTCCCTGAGCCAGGTCCAGAGGATGCCAAGATTGCTCGTACCATAGAAAAAAAGTTCTAGAGACTTGGGAATCAAAATGGACTTTCAAATTCATTACTCGACATCAAGATCAATGCTAAATGAGCCAGAAGGCTAGCATCATCTGGTAGTATAAGAAGCTTAACCGCTGTGGGAATCCTTGTCGGTTAAGTAATTGGAACCGACAGGTTCTGATCGCCTTTCTTTATTTCCTTTGAAGTTTTTCTTTATTTTTTTTCTTATCGTGAAATCGGGTTTTTAAATTTATTTAGGTTTCAGATTAATTTTTTGGGCAAAGGATGAATCTCATGTATACAAATGGGTAATTTGCGTCTGAATAGCTCTACATTGATGCTAAATCACCTTGGAGACCTGATGCCCTTTTCTATAATATGTTTTTTTTAATCCTTTTTCTTTTGGATAATTTGTTTGATTTCACGTTTGATTGCATTTTCTCTGGTCGCCAAAAAAAAATTCCATTCCGTCAAAACAAATATTTTTTTTGGGGTGTTTGGGTGGCGGGGGTGCATCTTTTTTTTTTTTTCCAAAAATAAATTGCATTTTCTTGATTTAAATTATATCTGACAGGTGCCGAACCTGTGCAATAATAATAAATAAAACCTAACTACCACCTAAGGCAGTCAATAATTAATTCGAGTACTGGAGCAGGGACTCTAGGTGTGCAATGGGTTACTTGATTCACCCTGTTTTCGAAGAGTTTGCTTAATCCGATATACCTGAATTAATTATTTAACTGAATTCACTACTAGTAGACAGTGGTAAGCAGGGTCGTCTCCTCAGGGACCGGAGAGAAATTTATTTCTTTTCAAGTCAAGATTAATAGGGGGTTTTAGGATTAAATGCTAACTAAACAATTTAACTGCAGAAAAGTAATTAATTAAAAGAAATAATTAGGAGAGTTCTAGTCAAGGGTACACTTCAGAAATGGTTCATGCACTGATCATTGATGCAGAAATAATTCCAACATTTATTAATAGATCAGTTATAGTTGTCATACACGCGATAAACAACCAACCCTTCCTTAATTTATCGATAGTCAAGGTACGACCGTTAACTACTTCCCTAACCCAAAAACAACCCTAGGTACGACCATAGGATTTAATTTCTGGTTTGCATTAATAATTAGAAAGATCCAATCCTAACTAACAAACACGCTACGAGGGTTTGTTTAAACTAGATCGTATGTTCCCCTGACATAAACCCAATTACGCCAGTTGCTACTGAGATAGGGATAACGAACAATTACGGATTCAATCACTCCTAACTAGCAAAATAGCCTATATGAAGAATTAATTATTGCGCACTAATCAATCATTCACACGAGTTATAGCAATTAAAAGCAGGGAACATATAAATATCAATGAATGAGGAAGCAATTAAGATAAATTAGATCTCACAGTAATAATTGAACTAAGTCGTCCGTTGTTCCTTGACTAGAAGAAGAAATTCAGCTACATATCATGATCTCAGGCATCACAATTGGGTCTAGGGAAGATCCCATCGCCATGAACGAAAAGCTAACGAGAATTGCACCAGAAATTGTATTCCGTGGTGCGAAAGAGAAAAAGAAGCGAAAAAGAGAAAAATTTCCTAAGCTAGAACTTGTTTCTGCCGAGAGAGAGAGATCCTCTGAAGCCAGCGAAGGGATTGTATTTATAGAGTCCTCGTGCGGATGTCTCCAAAAGAGACCCAGTAGTCTTCCTGCTGTGACAGCCCCACCTTCCCCTAAGGCGAGCCAAAGGGGTTAGCGGACTGCCTGCCCAACTCTCGCCAGGACTAACGGTGCAGTTTAGAGCGATCTATTGCGTTTCGGAACTTATAACGCGCATAAACAAGGCAAAAGGGCAAAATAACCCAAAATAAAAAAAAAAAAAAAGAAATTCGGAGTCGGCCATGAATAGTAACCGACCCGTCAGAACCCAACCAAAATGCAAGCAGACATTCACATCTTGAACTTTAGCAATTACAACCCAAAGTGGCATACAAAAATTTTCAAAAGTTAATATATACACGGTTTGCCAAATTGAAAGTGAAAACGGCCCTAAAGATACATTTAGGGTTTCTCTTCAAATACAATACAAAAGAAATATACATCTAGTTCATTCGGCAACCATCTATCAAGATTCATTCCCAAAGAGTCATATTCCTGTAAGGAAAACAAAAGGAACGGTGTGAGCTAATTGCCCAGTGAGATACTATCACTTACGCAACCAAGTGCATATAAGCATCAAGCTTTCATTCAATATAGCAAAATAAGCAAAGACACACGTCAAATATGGTGATAAAAGGATACAGATGGCTCTCAAGAGCCCTTTCCCCGTTTGCATTTCTTGATCGGACGTCATTGACTCTCCGTCAATGTTCAAACGTAACCAACCGTAGACTCCACTTTACTTCCACTCCTTCCACCTAACATCCCCCTACCGGGCCCGAAATCCAAACACTTGCACTTTGGTATTACTCGAGTATACCGGAATCGAGAGTCTCGCATACTACAAGATTCCATATAACTTTACCCAAGGTTCATTAATTGGCACGACCAAACCCTCGCCGGCTCGATTCAATCAACTACCAATGGGGTTGAGCTCAATGATAACATTTGTAGTCGTTGGATACTCGTCCAATCGACACCAAGTCAAGTACTTTCATTTCATGTAACATTTCATGTAACATTCCAATAACATGACAACAATGATATAAGGCATATAAGTGAGAGTGATAAAGTACACTTTCACTTCAATCAAGTCACATTCTATTCACTTCAAGCAATTTACATTCAAAGCCATATAGTAACACACAAGTGAGTAGTACACTCACCAGGGTCAGTGCAGATACCTCCCAAAAGAGAGCTTTAATCACCAAGAAACCCTAAAATAATCCAAGGAAAACAATTGAAGGTTCCACTTTCAAAATCGAGTATACAGAATGTACATGTGAGGCTCGACTACCAGTCGTATGCCTCGCCAAATAATTACTAAAGCAAGGGTGCAAAACATGATTTTTGGTAACGAAAAGGTAACATGAAGACCTAGGCTCAAACAACCCAAAAGCCCTTCGTTCAAATCACAAGTAAATCCAACTAGCCTTCAAGAAAAATTTCGGCAGCATATCCCTTGTGTTTACCTACTTTCCAGCCATCATGGCTTCATTATTTCCTCAAATCAATCCCAACATCTCGTCCAAAAATAATCTCATTCCCAAAAGCCGTTCACTAGGCTTAATGGCATTCAAGTACAAAATTTAGCTAGGAAATGACCGGATATGAAAGTCAAGCCCTAAACTATTCAAATAAACACAATAAGACTCGATTACAAGTCATAAACCAATTCTACATTTTACTAAAATAGGGTTCCTTAAGCGTACACAAGCAATAGAGGAAACCAGAAAAATCCGGAAATGATTTAGCTTTGCCCTGAAAAAAAAATGGTTTTTGACCTCGTTTTGCGGTAATGGCACCAATGGCACTACGATTGTCGGATGAAGGTGGAAGATACACCGTTTCAAAGCTAAGAGATAGGGCTATAATATTACAGAAGGTCACTCAACCCAGTTTCGAGTGTAACCAGGTCAAAAATGCAAGATACTACACCAGAATCGAAAAAACAGGTTCACAAATCGCATTCTGGTGCAAACATCATAAATCAGGCTACCGAAGTCCAAATCCACAAATTCCAAAACCAGATGAAAGATAAGAAACAGGGATAAATTTCATCAGAAGACCTCAACAATCAATTCGGAAGCAATTCCAGCCAAAACAACCAATTACAGGCGCAATTCTTACATTCGGGTAAAACCAGGACAGCAAGGGTAATTTCAACTTTTCTCACTCTACGCTACTCCAATTGACCTAAAATTTTGCAGGAACCTCTAAAATGTCATTCCCTACAACTTTCATGTTTTAATCCAAGGCCAATTCGGCCTCTAACTAGGAGCTATAAATTCGGGCAGAATGTTCCTTCACAAAACCTAATTTTCTGAAATTTCTTCCAAACCAGAAATTGGTTGCAATTAATCACTTTTTCCACCTTCTAGAGTCATTATACATCATTTCCAATCATCATACATAGCCACACAATCATGCTTATATTAAAACAGAAAAATCCCCAAAAATAATAAAACTTCATCACTTCAACCACAAATCAAGAAATAATGCATAATATTGCATCTCATACTACCACTAATCATGATTTAAGCATCAATTAAGGGAGGAGGGTGGTTCTTCACAACTCACCTTAAATGATAGGTTGCAATTTTGTTATTTATTTTATTATTAATTTCCCCTATTACCTGACTTGATGTGAATTAATTATTAGATTCTACTCATTTTTCGTAATTTATATTTATTTCAGGGAGTAGAACAAAAATATCACAATCAAGGCCAATTTGACAGTTATCAAAAAAGAGTTCAAGTAGCAGGCATCTAGGGACATTTTTGGAATATCAAACCACAACCCTTCTTGGTAATTGGCCCGCAGACAGCATTAAAAGGAGGAGGCCGAAGTCTTCTTGGGCTCTCTCGAATTTTCTTCCTCTCGGAGGGGAGCCGCCGCACAATGGCGAGGCATTAGAGTAGAATGCTTCAGAGAGGAAAGGATGGCTGGCTTTGCTTAGTCTTTCGTCTGTAGCTTAGGAGCTTTATTGTTGACTTTTCCTGGAGCTTTGCTTTTTACTTTTCTTACGCATGGCAGGATAGCTTAGCCGTAGTACTTGACTTTTTCCTGTTAGCTTTTCCACCTTTTAGCTTGTAGCAGTTTCGTTTTCTTCCTTGGTATGAGCAGACAAGTTAACGCATTAAACCATCTGATGCAATTTCGGTTTTCAGTACTCCTTCAAACGAATTGAACTTGGGCATTTGCCCAATTGATGGCTGCGTCTCTCTCTGCAATTTTGTTTGGGCTTTGTTTAGCAACAATGAACTAATTTCCCTTGTCTAGTCAAGGGACAACGGATGCTTTGGGTCGCCTAAAATTGTGAGATCGTTTTAATTTAATCTTTTCCTTTTACTTATTGGTATCCGCATATTTCTTGATTGCTATACTTATGGTTATTTAATTAATTGATTGTCTTGGATCCAGATAATTAGTTGATTGGGTAATCTATTGTCAATTAGGGCATTAAATCCGTAATTGTTTAATTGCTCTAAAATAGTGACAACTGGCATGATTAGGTTTGTGTCAGGGGAATACGCGGGCTAATCTAAAATAACCCTGGTAGTGCGTTATTTGGTTAGAATAGGGCTCCTCTAATACGTAAGGCAATTGGGAAATTAAATTCTATGGGCGTACCTAGGATTATTTCTCAATTAGAGCAGTGATTAACGGGCGTACCTTGATCACCGACACAGTATGGAGGGGTTGACTGCCATCGCTTGTTTGGTAGTTATAACCTATTTATTGATAAATAATTGGAATTATCTTTGCTTATCGATGATCAATTGGGTGAACCATTGCTGAAGTTATTCCTTGGCTAGATCCTTAATTATCACTCATTAGATTTTAGTAATTTGTTATTTAATTTTTAGTAGTTTCTTAGATTTTAGTTGAATTTCTTTGATTGTCACCTTCTGCACAAAAACACCCCCCTTGTCACTGTGAATTTGAAAAGAAATAATTACTCCCAGTCCCTGTGGATTCGACCCTTCTCACCGCTATTTACAGAAATCACTTTTAGTTTGAGCAGGTTTTATTATTGCACAGGTTAGAACAACCTGTCAATTTTTGGCGCCGTTGCCGGGGACTGGTGCCAGATTAATTTGTTTCTTTTTGAGTTCATCTTGTTTTCATTTTCTTTTAATTTATTTTTCCTCTTATTATTTTTTATTTATTTATTTATTTATTTATTTTTGATATAGTTTATGACTTCTAACACTCCGTATTTTGGTGATGTATTGGATTTTATTTCCAGGCAAGGCGATGAGATTTGTTTTTTTTCCTGAGTTGGCATATGCAGAGGCAGTAAACTCTATTAGAAAAAGAATGGCTGCTGCAACCTGTAAAATTTGTTATGCCATGGATCATTCAACAGGTATGTGCCCCGAATATCAAGATAATCTGAGTGTCTCATTCGATAATTATGGAGAATTTTCACCCTGGTCTCAAACGTGGTATGACCCTAATCCAAACGGGTATGATCAAGGATGGTGGGATAATTCCAATTTTGATTATACAACGGGGCCAATGGATTTTCAGCAGTATGAGACTCATGTTTTTCCTAATGATCAATGGGCTGTTGCAAATTGTGGAACTTATTTTGACTCAGGTTATTCAACTGACACATGCCCCGCATTTCAAGACAATCTAAGTGCTCCAATTGATACTTTTGGAGATTTTCCACCCCAATATCAAATGCAGTATGACCCTTATTCAAATGGGTATGATCAAGGATGGTGGGATAATTCCAATTTTGATTATGCGACCGGGCCAATGGATTTTCAACAGCAAGAGTCTCAACAACCATCGTCCCTGTCAGGTATGTCTTTTCAAGAATTGGGTGAATTATTTATTAATACATACAAATCCCAACAGGAGACACAAAGGAGGAATGAGATGATGAAGGATGCAATGAGTTATCTGGCGGATCAACTATGTCTATTGACATCCAGAATGAATCGATTGGCTTCTCAAATGGAAGAATTGCCCTCGAAAACCATTGTTGATCTAGAAGAAAATGAGAGTGCAATTTGCCTGACTAGTGATGAGGAGATGCAAGAGTGTCAAAATGAGAAATCTACAGATGCTGTTGAAAAAGAAGCCGAAATGGAAGAAATGGAACCCCAACCGCAACCCATTCAAGTGAATGAATCCAGTGAACAATCTCCAAATGCGGTGACATCTCCTCCACTCCTTCATCAATATTCTCCTGACTCTTACTCTTCAATTCCTGTTAATGAAATTGACTTTATTATACCAGACAATTTTGAATTTCATGACAGGAATAAATTAAGAGTGGCGATGGCAAGATATTTTGTGCCAATAAATGCAAGTGAGGGAGGAGTGAATGGAGAATGCAAATTATCATCGACTCGTTTGGCGCCATTTACTAGTCCATGGAAGCCCGTAACTCGTATGCCCAAAGATTATTCTATCTACGAGGGCTATCAGGACTATGTAGAGGATGAAGCAATGAGACGAGCCACAAGATTTTATCCTCCATGAAAAAAAACGTGATAATGTCTAGCCAAAGACAGTAAAGAAAGGCGCTCATTGGGAGGCAACCCAATTGTTTCTTTTAATTGGTTGTTGGTTTCGTGTCATAGTTTAAATCTGTTTTCCTTGAATTTGACTGATTTTGGGTGTTAGTTTTCGTTTTTGCTGCTTTATAGGTGCCATTCAGTCATGACGCGCCCGCGTGGTGACGAGCAGGAAGCTCACGATCAGAAACTTCAAACTTCTGGGAGCTCTCTTGCCCTCATGACGTGCCCGCGTGGTGACGTGCAGAAAGCTCACGACCTGAACTTCTGGGAGCTCTCTTGTTCTCTTGACGCGCCCGCGTCACGTTCGCGGAAAAGGTAAGAATTCAAAAAAATAAAAAAAATAAAAAATAAAAAAAAAGAAGAAAAAAAAGAATTTTTTTGAATAAATGAAATGATAACAAATCAAATAAAAAATAATTAAAAAAAAAGAGAAGAAGAAAAATCTTTCCTCTTAACCGTAGCAAGAGAAAAAAAAAAATTCCTTTTTCTTTTCTTTCTCTTCTTTTCTTTCTTTTCCTTTCTTTTTTTTTTTCTTCTTCTTTCTTTCTTCTTCCCCTGTTTCTTCTTCCCTCTGCGCACGCCGACGCCCCGATTGCCGCCGCCCTCCTCGCGGCTGCCAGCTCTCTCACCCGAGGCCGCGCCTCCCTCTATCTACCGTAGCTCCATCGCCACCACCTCGCGCGACCAGCGTCGCGCCGCAAGCCACTCCACCTCACACCAGCTCATCTTCCCCCTGTTGCCGCCCAAGCCGCCAACTCCGCTGCCCAATCTCGCGCGTGGCGAGCCATCCACCAGCGCAGCTCCCTCGCGTGCCTCGCCCTTGCTCACGGCCGCATCACCACCTCATCCGCCACCAAGCAACTGCACGCAGACCCTGCGGTCTTCTCCTTCTCTGTCGCACAGCTCACCCAAGCTCCGGCTCACCGCCGCCACTACTATGGACGCTGTCCACCATCACCACCTGTCAAACAAATTGACGGGTGGAGGTAGTGCTGTTCACCTCTGTTTCTAAATTTTTTTTTTTCTGGATTTTAAACTGCTGGAGTTGTTGCCATTTTCTTGTGTTTTTGGGTGGATATTAGCAAGTGGTATATTGCTTGATTTTCTTTACCTGTGCCTTGCTTGGAGTTTCTAGTGCATGTTTGGGGCTGCCTTGGGAGTTATTTGCCACAATTGATTGCCATTTGGTTTCTTCTATTTCTGGTACTGCTTGTGCTGATGGATTTATCAGTGTTTTGGGCGGCCTATTCGAATTGCTTCTTCCCTATGTGTTTGGTCAGCTGTTTGCTTGAAAACCCAAACCCTTGTGCTTATATTTGCTCCCAGTTGAGTTATGTATTGGACTTTCCAATTGGTGACAACTTTTGGGCTTTAGGGGTGAGTTCATTTTGTCATTATTTGCTACCTTGTTGGGGTCATTTTTGGTTTCACCTGAGTCTATTGTCCTGCCTTCTGTCTTGAGTCCATTGGAGTGAGTAATTTCTGCTTTTGTTTGTTGATTTGGAAGGCTACTGTGCCACTTTCATTGCTTATTGCTTAGTGATTATGTCTAATTAACAATGTGCATAGCATGGCGCAGAATTTGGCAGCATTCATGTAGCATGCGGGTCTTATACCTCAATTGGGTACCTCTATTTGGTTGGCTGCGTTCTTATTGTCCAATATCTATGCTGTTTTCATTGGAATTGCTGATCTTGGGTTAAGACTTTAGCTGGCCAACTGGAGCCATTTGTTGAGATTTTGGGTGAACTGCAATACTGCACTTGTTTGTTCAATTGGGAGTTTGTTCAGTGCGCATTCTCTACGCCAAGTGGCAAGGATGTCTCAGAACTCGACTTCCCTCCACTGTTCCCTCCTATCCCTTAGCTGTTCAACAGGGAAGTTTCATTGTTCTCTTCGCTTTAATTACTTTATTACCTCCATTGAGGACAATGTAGGATTTAGGTGTGGGGGGAGCAGTTATGGTGCTAGTGTCTTTCATTCATTTTCTTTTTCTTCTTTTTAGTGATTGGCTCGTAAGTGCATGCCAAGGTTTGATGTTGGATTATTGCCTCTATTTCTGCTATTGCCAATTTTAATAATAAAAGGGTATCAAGTTAATGTGGTTGAATCCAAAAACATCTCTTTGGTGAATATCAATAATTGTTTTACTCTTATAATTTTTTGTTAACTTTCCTAGGAATAGGGAATGATTATTGGCATTTTCATGTGAATTGGTCCGGTTATTAATTTTAGTTCTCCATGTTTGAAAATGAGGCTAGCTGATGCAAGTTTTCTTTTGGTTCTTGTGTTATATTGAGTTTTTGTGATTTTTAGTTATGAATAAATTTGACTGTACTCCGCTATTAGTTACTACTGAGTAACCGGGGATCTGCACCTAAAAGTGTTGATTCTCGCGTCAAAAAGTAGTAATTGCTATGAGTACGTGGTCACGTGGCGATAGAAGCTGAGTAACCGGGCTCCTTCATCTGGCCAATGTTGGAGTTCGCGTCAAAAGGCTCAAATGGCTAGCGACTAAGTCTTTTGTTACTATTGAAAAAAAAAGAATAAAAAAAAAAAGAAAAGAGAGAAAAAAATCAATCAAAAAAAAATAAAAGAAAAGTAGAAAAATGTGCTAAAAAAAAAAAAAAGTGAAGGTTGTGATAGTCAGCTTGCCGATTTATGGATTTAATGTTGAGATTTTGGTTAATAGTTGGACCATTTGCTGATAAATGTTGCACGTCATTCCTTTTTCTTAGATTAGTTAACCTGAAATTGGAGAAATTTGTGGTTTAGAAGCTAACCGGAGTGATGTTTCTTGGATCTTAATCACTGATGCTTGATATATATTTTTCTTGATATCTTGGCAATATGATAGATAGAGCAACAGCCGTTATCAAATTTCGGTATCTGTGTACTGTTCTTATGCTTGAGGACAAGCATGGTTTAGGTGTGGGGGGAATTGATAGGTTGCAATTTTGTTATTTATTTTATTATTAATTTCCCCTATTACCTGACTTGATGTGAATTAATTATTAGATTCTACTCATTTTTCGTAATTTATATTTATTTCAGGGAGTAGAACAAAAATATCACAATCAAGGCCAATTTGACAGTTATCAAAAAAGAGTTCAAGTAGCAGGCATCTAGGGACATTTTTGGAATATCAAACCACAACCCTTCTTGGTAATTGGCCCGCAGACAGCATTAAAAGGAGGAGGCCGAAGTCTTCTTGGGCTCTCTCGAATTTTCTTCCTCTCGGAGGGGAGCCGCCGCACAATGGCGAGGCATTAGAGTAGAATGCTTCAGAGAGGAAAGGATGGCTGGCTTTGCTTAGTCTTTCGTCTGTAGCTTAGGAGCTTTATTGTTGACTTTTCCTGGAGCTTTGCTTTTTACTTTTCTTACGCATGGCAGGATAGCTTAGCCGTAGTACTTGACTTTTTCCTGTTAGCTTTTCCACCTTTTAGCTTGTAGCAGTTTCGTTTTCTTCCTTGGTATGAGCAGACAAGTTAACGCATTAAACCATCTGATGCAATTTCGGTTTTCAGTACTCCTTCAAACGAATTGAACTTGGGCATTTGCCCAATTGATGGCTGCGTCTCTCTCTGCAATTTTGTTTGGGCTTTGTTTAGCAACAATGAACTAATTTCCCTTGTCTAGTCAAGGGACAACGGATGCTTTGGGTCGCCTAAAATTGTGAGATCGTTTTAATTTAATCTTTTCCTTTTACTTATTGGTATCCGCATATTTCTTGATTGCTATACTTATGGTTATTTAATTAATTGATTGTCTTGGATCCAGATAATTAGTTGATTGGGTAATCTATTGTCAATTAGGGCATTAAATCCGTAATTGTTTAATTGCTCTAAAATAGTGACAACTGGCATGATTAGGTTTGTGTCAGGGGAATACGCGGGCTAATCTAAAATAACCCTGGTAGTGCGTTATTTGGTTAGAATAGGGCTCCTCTAATACGTAAGGCAATTGGGAAATTAAATTCTATGGGCGTACCTAGGATTATTTCTCAATTAGAGCAGTGATTAACGGGCGTACCTTGATCACCGACACAGTATGGAGGGGTTGACTGCCATCGCTTGTTTGGTAGTTATAACCTATTTATTGATAAATAATTGGAATTATCTTTGCTTATCGATGATCAATTGGGTGAACCATTGCTGAAGTTATTCCTTGGCTAGATCCTTAATTATCACTCATTAGATTTTAGTAATTTGTTATTTAATTTTTAGTAGTTTCTTAGATTTTAGTTGAATTTCTTTGATTGTCACCTTCTGCACAAAAACACCCCCCTTGTCACTGTGAATTTGAAAAGAAATAATTACTCCCAGTCCCTGTGGATTCGACCCTTCTCACCGCTATTTACAGAAATCACTTTTAGTTTGAGCAGGTTTTATTATTGCACAGGTTAGAACAACCTGTCAATTTTTGGCGCCGTTGCCGGGGACTGGTGCCAGATTAATTTGTTTCTTTTTGAGTTCATCTTGTTTTCATTTTCTTTTAATTTATTTTTCCTCTTATTATTTTTTATTTATTTATTTATTTATTTATTTTTGATATAGTTTATGACTTCTAACACTCCGTATTTTGGTGATGTATTGGATTTTATTTCCAGGCAAGGCGATGAGATTTGTTTTTTTTCCTGAGTTGGCATATGCAGAGGCAGTAAACTCTATTAGAAAAAGAATGGCTGCTGCAACCTGTAAAATTTGTTATGCCATGGATCATTCAACAGGTATGTGCCCCGAATATCAAGATAATCTGAGTGTCTCATTCGATAATTATGGAGAATTTTCACCCTGGTCTCAAACGTGGTATGACCCTAATCCAAACGGGTATGATCAAGGATGGTGGGATAATTCCAATTTTGATTATACAACGGGGCCAATGGATTTTCAGCAGTATGAGACTCATGTTTTTCCTAATGATCAATGGGCTGTTGCAAATTGTGGAACTTATTTTGACTCAGGTTATTCAACTGACACATGCCCCGCATTTCAAGACAATCTAAGTGCTCCAATTGATACTTTTGGAGATTTTCCACCCCAATATCAAATGCAGTATGACCCTTATTCAAATGGGTATGATCAAGGATGGTGGGATAATTCCAATTTTGATTATGCGACCGGGCCAATGGATTTTCAACAGCAAGAGTCTCAACAACCATCGTCCCTGTCAGGTATGTCTTTTCAAGAATTGGGTGAATTATTTATTAATACATACAAATCCCAACAGGAGACACAAAGGAGGAATGAGATGATGAAGGATGCAATGAGTTATCTGGCGGATCAACTATGTCTATTGACATCCAGAATGAATCGATTGGCTTCTCAAATGGAAGAATTGCCCTCGAAAACCATTGTTGATCTAGAAGAAAATGAGAGTGCAATTTGCCTGACTAGTGATGAGGAGATGCAAGAGTGTCAAAATGAGAAATCTACAGATGCTGTTGAAAAAGAAGCCGAAATGGAAGAAATGGAACCCCAACCGCAACCCATTCAAGTGAATGAATCCAGTGAACAATCTCCAAATGCGGTGACATCTCCTCCACTCCTTCATCAATATTCTCCTGACTCTTACTCTTCAATTCCTGTTAATGAAATTGACTTTATTATACCAGACAATTTTGAATTTCATGACAGGAATAAATTAAGAGTGGCGATGGCAAGATATTTTGTGCCAATAAATGCAAGTGAGGGAGGAGTGAATGGAGAATGCAAATTATCATCGACTCGTTTGGCGCCATTTACTAGTCCATGGAAGCCCGTAACTCGTATGCCCAAAGATTATTCTATCTACGAGGGCTATCAGGACTATGTAGAGGATGAAGCAATGAGACGAGCCACAAGATTTTATCCTCCATGAAAAAAAACGTGATAATGTCTAGCCAAAGACAGTAAAGAAAGGCGCTCATTGGGAGGCAACCCAATTGTTTCTTTTAATTGGTTGTTGGTTTCGTGTCATAGTTTAAATCTGTTTTCCTTGAATTTGACTGATTTTGGGTGTTAGTTTTCGTTTTTGCTGCTTTATAGGTGCCATTCAGTCATGACGCGCCCGCGTGGTGACGAGCAGGAAGCTCACGATCAGAAACTTCAAACTTCTGGGAGCTCTCTTGCCCTCATGACGTGCCCGCGTGGTGACGTGCAGAAAGCTCACGACCTGAACTTCTGGGAGCTCTCTTGTTCTCTTGACGCGCCCGCGTCACGTTCGCGGAAAAGGTAAGAATTCAAAAAAATAAAAAAAATAAAAAATAAAAAAAAAGAAGAAAAAAAAGAATTTTTTTGAATAAATGAAATGATAACAAATCAAATAAAAAATAATTAAAAAAAAAGAGAAGAAGAAAAATCTTTCCTCTTAACCGTAGCAAGAGAAAAAAAAAAATTCCTTTTTCTTTTCTTTCTCTTCTTTTCTTTCTTTTCCTTTCTTTTTTTTTTTTCTTCTTCTTTCTTTCTTCTTCCCCTGTTTCTTCTTCCCTCTGCGCACGCCGACGCCCCGATTGCCGCCGCCCTCCTCGCGGCTGCCAGCTCTCTCACCCGAGGCCGCGCCTCCCTCTATCTACCGTAGCTCCATCGCCACCACCTCGCGCGACCAGCGTCGCGCCGCAAGCCACTCCACCTCACACCAGCTCATCTTCCCCCTGTTGCCGCCCAAGCCGCCAACTCCGCTGCCCAATCTCGCGCGTGGCGAGCCATCCACCAGCGCAGCTCCCTCGCGTGCCTCGCCCTTGCTCACGGCCGCATCACCACCTCATCCGCCACCAAGCAACTGCACGCAGACCCTGCGGTCTTCTCCTTCTCTGTCGCACAGCTCACCCAAGCTCCGGCTCACCGCCGCCACTACTATGGACGCTGTCCACCATCACCACCTGTCAAACAAATTGACGGGTGGAGGTAGTGCTGTTCACCTCTGTTTCTAAATTTTTTTTTTTCTGGATTTTAAACTGCTGGAGTTGTTGCCATTTTCTTGTGTTTTTGGGTGGATATTAGCAAGTGGTATATTGCTTGATTTTCTTTACCTGTGCCTTGCTTGGAGTTTCTAGTGCATGTTTGGGGCTGCCTTGGGAGTTATTTGCCACAATTGATTGCCATTTGGTTTCTTCTATTTCTGGTACTGCTTGTGCTGATGGATTTATCAGTGTTTTGGGCGGCCTATTCGAATTGCTTCTTCCCTATGTGTTTGGTCAGCTGTTTGCTTGAAAACCCAAACCCTTGTGCTTATATTTGCTCCCAGTTGAGTTATGTATTGGACTTTCCAATTGGTGACAACTTTTGGGCTTTAGGGGTGAGTTCATTTTGTCATTATTTGCTACCTTGTTGGGGTCATTTTTGGTTTCACCTGAGTCTATTGTCCTGCCTTCTGTCTTGAGTCCATTGGAGTGAGTAATTTCTGCTTTTGTTTGTTGATTTGGAAGGCTACTGTGCCACTTTCATTGCTTATTGCTTAGTGATTATGTCTAATTAACAATGTGCATAGCATGGCGCAGAATTTGGCAGCATTCATGTAGCATGCGGGTCTTATACCTCAATTGGGTACCTCTATTTGGTTGGCTGCGTTCTTATTGTCCAATATCTATGCTGTTTTCATTGGAATTGCTGATCTTGGGTTAAGACTTTAGCTGGCCAACTGGAGCCATTTGTTGAGATTTTGGGTGAACTGCAATACTGCACTTGTTTGTTCAATTGGGAGTTTGTTCAGTGCGCATTCTCTACGCCAAGTGGCAAGGATGTCTCAGAACTCGACTTCCCTCCACTGTTCCCTCCTATCCCTTAGCTGTTCAACAGGGAAGTTTCATTGTTCTCTTCGCTTTAATTACTTTATTACCTCCATTGAGGACAATGTAGGATTTAGGTGTGGGGGGAGCAGTTATGGTGCTAGTGTCTTTCATTCATTTTCTTTTTCTTCTTTTTAGTGATTGGCTCGTAAGTGCATGCCAAGGTTTGATGTTGGATTATTGCCTCTATTTCTGCTATTGCCAATTTTAATAATAAAAGGGTATCAAGTTAATGTGGTTGAATCCAAAAACATCTCTTTGGTGAATATCAATAATTGTTTTACTCTTATAATTTTTTGTTAACTTTCCTAGGCATAGGGAATGATTATTGGCATTTTCATGTGAATTGGTCCGGTTATTAATTTTAGTTCTCCATGTTTGAAAATGAGGCTAGCTGATGCAAGTTTTCTTTTGGTTCTTGTGTTATATTGAGTTTTTGTGATTTTTAGTTATGAATAAATTTGACTGTACTCCGCTATTAGTTACTACTGAGTAACCGGGGATCTGCACCTAAAAGTGTTGATTCTCGCGTCAAAAAGTAGTAATTGCTATGAGTACGTGGTCACGTGGCGATAGAAGCTGAGTAACCGGGCTCCTTCATCTGGCCAATGTTGGAGTTCGCGTCAAAAGGCTCAAATGGCTAGCGACTAAGTCTTTTGTTACTATTGAAAAAAAAAGAATAAAAAAAAAAAGAAAAGAGAGAAAAAAATCAATCAAAAAAAAATAAAAGAAAAGTAGAAAAATGTGCTAAAAAAAAAAAAAAAGTGAAGGTTGTGATAGTCAGCTTGCCGATTTATGGATTTAATGTTGAGATTTTGGTTAATAGTTGGACCATTTGCTGATAAATGTTGCACGTCATTCCTTTTTCTTAGATTAGTTAACCTGAAATTGGAGAAATTTGTGGTTTAGAAGCTAACCGGAGTGATGTTTCTTGGATCTTAATCACTGATGCTTGATATATATTTTTCTTGATATCTTGGCAATATGATAGATAGAGCAACAGCCGTTATCAAATTTCGGTATCTGTGTACTGTTCTTATGCTTGAGGACAAGCATGGTTTAGGTGTGGGGGGAATTGATAGGTTGCAATTTTGTTATTTATTTTATTATTAATTTCCCCTATTACCTGACTTGATGTGAATTAATTATTAGATTCTACTCATTTTTCGTAATTTATATTTATTTCAGGGAGTAGAACAAAAATATCACAATCAAGGCCAATTTGACAGTTATCAAAAAAGAGTTCAAGTAGCAGGCATCTAGGGACATTTTTGGAATATCAAACCACAACCCTTCTTGGTAATTGGCCCGCAGACAGCATTAAAAGGAGGAGGCCGAAGTCTTCTTGGGCTCTCTCGAATTTTCTTCCTCTCGGAGGGGAGCCGCCGCACAATGGCGAGGCATTAGAGTAGAATGCTTCAGAGAGGAAAGGATGGCTGGCTTTGCTTAGTCTTTCGTCTGTAGCTTAGGAGCTTTATTGTTGACTTTTCCTGGAGCTTTGCTTTTTACTTTTCTTACGCATGGCAGGATAGCTTAGCCGTAGTACTTGACTTTTTCCTGTTAGCTTTTCCACCTTTTAGCTTGTAGCAGTTTCGTTTTCTTCCTTGGTATGAGCAGACAAGTTAACGCATTAAACCATCTGATGCAATTTCGGTTTTCAGTACTCCTTCAAACGAATTGAACTTGGGCATTTGCCCAATTGATGGCTGCGTCTCTCTCTGCAATTTTGTTTGGGCTTTGTTTAGCAACAATGAACTAATTTCCCTTGTCTAGTCAAGGGACAACGGATGCTTTGGGTCGCCTAAAATTGTGAGATCGTTTTAATTTAATCTTTTCCTTTTACTTATTGGTATCTGCATATTTCTTGATTGCTATACTTATGGTTATTTAATTAATTGATTGTCTTGGATCCAGATAATTAGTTGATTGGGTAATCTATTGTCAATTAGGGCATTAAATCCGTAATTGTTTAATTGCTCTAAAATAGTGACAACTGGCATGATTAGGTTTGTGTCAGGGGAATACGCGGGCTAATCTAAAATAACCCTGGTAGTGCGTTATTTGGTTAGAATAGGGTTCCTCTAATACGTAAGGCAATTGGGGAATTAAATTCTATGGGCGTACCTAGGATTATTTCTCAATTAGAGCAGTGATTAACGGGCGTACCTTGATCACCGACACAGTATGGAGGGGTTGACTGCCATCGCTTGTTTGGTAGTTATAACCTATTTATTGATAAATAATTGGAATTATCTTTGCTTATCGATGATCAATTGGGTGAACCATTGCTAAAGTTATTCCTTGGCTAGATCCTTAATTATCACTCATTAGATTTTAGTAATTTGTTATTTAATTTTTAGTAGTTTCTTAGATTTTAGTTGAATTTCTTTGATTGTCACCTTCTGCACAAAAACACCCCCCTTGTCACTGTGAACTTGAAAAGAAATAATTACTCCCAGTCCCTGTGGATTCGACCCTACTCACCGCTATTTACAGAAATCACTTTTAGTTTGAGCAGGTTTTATTATTGCACAGGCTTCGACAACCTGTCATTAAAAACAAGAGAGAGAGAGCAATTGGTCACCTTAACTTTCCAAATAACTTCACACAACAACTCACAAACACTAATTGAAGAGGTTTTATGGAGAAATTGCAGGTTTCAATGGTTGGTTGGATAGATTTGAGCTAAATGGAAGCAAACCTTGAAGAGTTTCTTTCTTTCTTTTGGAGAGAGAGAGCCGGCCACTTGAAGAGAAAAGAATGGGAAATTTTGGTGATTTTTGGTTTATTTAAGTCAAATGGTAAGACCATGAATAGTGGTCTTAAAGGTAAACCACTTAAATGGTGACACTTGTCACCTTTTATTAAATGCTTACCTAACTTGTCTCTCTTATACCAATCCACTTAGCCTCCTCTAATTATCTCTTAACATCCGGTAAATTAATTCCAGTATCCAAAACTTAACCTAGTTTGCCGAATTTTGCCGAACTTTTCGCACTAGTGGGTCCCACGTCCGGTACACGCTCTTAATTTCGAAAAATCTATTTGATACTAGAAAAATCATCTAAAAACTATATCTGCTCCTTAAAATTATCTAGAAATTTTCCTACTCACGAAAATGCAGAAAACAAGCCATGAAAAATAATAAAACCTATAAAATGGGAAAAATACGGGTTCTCACACCTGCTTTTGTGGGTCAGCACGTTTAGTCAAAGAAGGAACCCAATCAATTGAAATCCAATTGAAGTCTTGTTGCCAAATGACTCTTCACGTGCAAATTGGCTAAGTCAGTATTGTTCCAGAATTGTCACCCGCGAAGGAATCTCCAAATATTTGGAAGTTTGCACGTGGCCAACAATCCCGCAAATCCGGCTTTGGACATCATACTTAGGCGTGCCCACGTCTAACTGACAGGAAGGCTTCAAAAGTTAATTTTCCAGCTCCTTTTGCCCCTAAATGCTGCAATTCGCATAGAACACAAAATCTCAGTAAAATCCACCGATTAGTGCAGTATTTAGTCCAAATAAATAGGAAAAGCACGTGAGAAGACCGACTAAACTGCACTCTATCAATATCATTCTTTGTTCTGTTGATTTTATCAAATTTGGGGAATGCCAGCATCTAAATGTTTATCAGTCTGTGGTTTTTATTAGGAGGAATTGATACATTGAGTGGAAAAGGAATATTGATGTGTAACTTCAATACAATTCTCTTTCCCAGATATCTAGTATGCCTCTATATTTGATTCAACAAATATAAATTCTACAAAATGTGTCAGAAACACAATACTATGCTTTTGTAATTTGCAATTTGCAATTTGCAATTTGGTGGTGTAAAAATGTGAGAATTGAGTCTTAATTCACCTAGCAATAAAAGTACAATGCCAACTCGAAGGGATAAAGTACAATGCTAATTTAAGTGTACAATTCTTTATATTAAAAATACCCTCTAAAGTTAGTATTTCTACTCAACCATAATTTTAGATATAATAATTTCCTAAATAAAAATGCGTAGTATTAATAGATTTTTTTTTTTAAAAAAATGTACACATGTGTGCTTATTTCAAAAATATAAATACATAATAATTATTATTTTTTTTACAATAAGTTATTGTATGTAGAAGACTTAGTGTACATTTTTTTAATGTGCCAAAAGCATTAGTGATGCTAGCGTCTATGGAGAGTTAAATCATGCTCACAAATGGTAGGATCAAAGGAAGATTGTGGGTGAAGACACTTGTCAAAGAGTTACGTTATGCTCACAACCGGAGAGCTACATCATGCTCACAACTGGTAGGATGGATGCAAATTGAATGAAGCCCAAGGGCAGATCAACTAAAAAATTGTAGGATCATACAAATTGAATACGTCCCAACAAATACGAACTAGTAGAAAATACCAAGATCTGAATTTAGAATTCTAGATCTTGGAACTTTAACTCTAGTTAGCTGGGAAGTATGGATAGGCATTCATGCTCTTTTCTTTTCTTCGTTTCAAACGTGAACAGATTCGATAGGACCCCAATTGCTGATCTTACTTGGCATTTGACTATTTGAGACGCAGTTAAGCTGTCCTCATCTTTTGTTCGTCCATAAAAGAAGCGCAAAATTCAGCAGCCATGCTTCAGTAACTCCAATCAGACCATAACGCGGCCAGGCTGATATCATTAGCCAATGTGGCCTCTCATTGAGAAATGTCAGCTATTTCTGCGCATGTCGCACTCCAGTTTGCAACCTAGACTCTAATCAGATCGCCTACATGCATTCTAGCATTTGTGTTTTCAACGTGTACTTGGTGAACTCTCAACTTGCTCTACACCAATGATTTGATTCTTTTTTCAATTTTAGAGTGGCTTCTACAACTGAGGTGCTAATCGTGATGCATGAAAAAGAAAAGTTTAAATAATAGTAGTATGATGCCGACAATACTAAGCTTTGATTCTAAAAAAGGTTATTTTTTTTTGTAACATGCACATAGGCCTATGTCCATGCACTTCCAAAGTTACATCAAGTTGTGAAATCACAACATTTTTGCTAGTTCTTCTCATGGAGAGAACACTCCCGCATTACTTTCCTCTTGCAGTTCTGCTCCTGCATATTAGGAAATTGGCTTAATTTCTTTTAGGTAAGATTCTTATTTGGTGTGGGAAGTAACTAGTTTTCTAATTGGATTTGGTTACTTGAAGTAGTAGTCAAGTAAATTCCTATTTAGCTAGATACTATTTTCTACTCTATATGAGTTTAGAAAATAGTATTGATTTCCAATTGTTATTTGGTTTTTTGGCAGTAATATTCTCTATAAATAGGTGGGTTGACATACTACAAGATACACACAAGAGACACACAAGAGAGATACAAGGGCAAGATGTAGCCTTATACTTGGGGTGTGAGAGAGGGTTCTTGGGAGATGAGAGATGGTATACAAGGGTTGGGCTTGGGTTCAAGTTGTATTCTTGTATAGGGTTTTCCTCTCATAATAAAGAACGTGTTTCTCTCCGTGGATGTAGGCTCAATGGGATATCAAGTGTGAATCAATATCCCACATCGGAAAGAGATGAGTAGAATACTACATGTGTGCTTAGAAGCCAATATTGTCACCGATCAATCTGCTCTTGTTGCTTTGAAAGAGCACACATTATCAGACGCCTAACTAGTCCTGGAAGACTACTAGACTGCTAAAACTTCTGTTTGTGAGTGGATTGGAGTCACTTGAGGCATCCAACATCATAGAGTAACTGCTTTAAACATATCATTCATGGGGTTTGACAGGCAGCATTCCTCCCCATCTGGGGAACTTGTCTTTTCTTGTTTCTTGGACCTGAGTTGTAACAATTTCCAGGGCAATCTCCCGGGAGAATTTGTCCCGTTTGCGATGCCTGAGGTTTATGAACTTTAAGCTCAACAACTTCACTGGAGATATCCCGTCATGGTTTGGTTCCTTTCCTGAACTTAAATTTTTGTTGTCAATTAGAATAACAGCTTCACTGGATTTATCCCTCATTCTCGAAGCCTGAAACATTGGAACTATCATACAATCCTTTACAAGGTAAGATTCCTGAAGTGATGGGAGGTCTACAAAACCTGAGGGTACTAAATTTGCAGTATAACCAGCTTACAGGGTCTATAACATCCTCCATTTTCAACATTTCAACGTTGGAAATTATTGCCCTCTCTGGAAATAACTTACCTGGTAATCTTCCTCTAGACGCGTGCAATGATCTTCCAAGTCTCACAGGGCTTTATTTAACTTCAAATAAGTTTGTGAGATTTGTGAAGTAAATTTTTTTATTTGAAATCAAGGCAATCCAAACAAACTCATGAATTTAGCGGACAGATACCAACGGAAATATGGAACCTTGAAGAAGCTGGAGGGTTTATATCTTGCCCGGAACAGTTTAATAGCTGGCTTCCATTTGGAGGGAAATTCACTTTCCTCTGCATCACATGTTACTGGAAACTCATGGCTGGCTTCCATTTGATTCAGAACTGTCATTTTTGCTATGAGGAGAAAGAGGGGTGGGTGGGTGAGTTGCTTTGAGTTGGAAAACTTGGTCAGACACCATTGCTTTATTCGTTCCCTTGTTAAATAATTCGACATCATTGCCTTTGCACGATGCTTCGACATCATTGCCCTTGGAGTCTTTCCTCTTTAACTACTTAAACACAGAGGTATGTTTATACCAAAAATTTGGTCAGACACCGTAATGGAGTGGTTTGTTCCTAAAGTTTCTTTGATATTCCATCCGTTTTTAATACAAACGTGCCCAGTTTGGATTGTCATTTTCTGTCATAAAATTGTGTCATTTTTCGTAATCATATGTTTTTATTATTATTATTATTTTACATATATTAAATCGTTACAATAATTTTTTCATGAAAAATGACGAAAAATACAATTCAAATGGGGCAGACCAAGGGACAAACAATAAAAAAAAAGGAGAAATTAGTTCCATAGAAGGAGGAGGTTATAGATGTCGGCAGGAGGAGTAGAAGACCCTGTTCTTAGCTTTATTTCTTCGTCAATGAAATCAATAATGTCCAGTCCAACGACTCCAACCGCGTTTTAACTTTATTCCTTCCCCTTGTAAAGAACCCACAGTTAGAAAGGTGCTCCTCCATCTTTATCCGACCAAAGGACCCACAGTTGAAAGCAGGTCTTGAAGACTGATCACCCCACCAATTGCACAGTCTTCTTAATAGCTTCCATGATTTTGTATTGTAGCAGGTAAGGCAGCTTCGTCTTTCAGACCAATTTATTGAAATGAATTCCTAACAAAATTTTAGGAATGGGTTCAAAAAATTAATGAAGTATTGGAAAAACACTTTAGCACAATAAACCTGGAAGCTAAACATGAATTGGACACAAAATTTAGTTAAAAAATAAGTTTCCATATGAACGTATATTGTGACTCTTAAGAAAAAGAAAACGGCTCATGGCTATCTAAATGAAAATGACAGGTGCGAAGTGTAGCAAGTTGAAATAAATAAATAAAAATGACAAAAAATTGAAATTAAATGAAGGTAAGAAACTCATTTCTTTTCAATAACAATACAAAAGGATGCCAAACATCTTGGATGTTGTAAATTTTATTTTTTATTATTTTTTTCAACATTAAGAATAGCACTATTCTATGCTAACAGAGACCGAATTGAATTACATAAGCTCTATATAGATGACTTGACACATCATCTAGATTTTTTTAACTATAGGTTGTGTGATTTGAATTTCTGACATATAATCCGATTCCTGTGTGTAGTTTCTAGATCTTTAATTTACTTTACATGATCTTTTGACTTATGAAATTATGAATTTTCTTAATTAAGAATGATTTTTTCCAAAAAAAATGAAAAAAATATAGCTGCCTACTAGAGTAAAAGAGAAAAAGAGGGCTTACATGCTCGTGTAGCATCATTTTTCGTCTCTATTAATATGCTTGGACAAATATTGATTAACAAAGTAAAACATCTCTACTCCTATATTTGAATTAGTCTATGTCTGGATAATATATTTGAACATAAAAAAAAATATGTTTACATAGTTTTTGTGTATGTTTTAATGTGGATACAGAGTTACAAATGTCATTATGTAGTTAGGATTAAAGTTTACAAAAATTAGTTCTCTGAAATTATTTACAATAATTGAAAAATAAAGTTAGTTTCGAAACTAATATAGTTTTAGGTCGCATAAAAATTTATTAGACATATTAGGTCAGTTTTTACACTTACAAGACATTTTATTTTTCAATTCCCAATCAAAAGATATATTGGATTATCAAATAATAGTTGATACACAAGTAATGAGACTAAAAAATTCAAGTGATACTACTGATTGCATTCCCTCTATTAATTGATTGTTTTGAAATATCACACTTTAGGGATGAGTTTGGCACGAATATCACCAAAATAAATAATTGCAATGTGCAACACAGGTACTAGTGTAGAGAAAAATGCCAGACTTTTGGTTCCTTTGCCCAGGAGTCCGGACTAGGGTTTGGATCTTTTTGTAATCATAGTCTTCCTGAATAATAGACATGGGTTTATTAGTACTCATCCAGTCTAAATTTCATCTTTCATGCATGCAAACTGTTATCAAAGATCTTTTTAACCCGAAACAAAGTTATTACTCATGAAAATTATTTTTCCATTCGAAAAAAAGTTTTGATTTGGAAGAGAGTTTCTTATTTAGGGATGACTTATCCAAATAAAACATTTAACAACAATGGAAACTAATCGCCAACAAAGGGCCCTTTGGTCGGATAAAGATCATGCAAAGTAAATTAAAGATCTAGAAACCATATGAACTTGCGTTCAAGGAAGTAGATGGTTGTATAAATACGGCAACTGGAAATCTAAAATAAGAGGAGGAGCAGAACTTAAAGTAAAAAAATCATAAATCTAGTTAAATCAAGAAACAAAGCAGATTATTTATTTGAAAATGCATGATCAATTTGGATATTTCAATAGATTATCTTAATCACAAAGTCTCTTTTAATCATAGTTATTAAACCTGGCCCGGAGAGGAACCTGGTGAAAGAGGTGGGTTAACGGGTTACTGGTTCAAACAGTGGGTGAGTGGTCCAACCGGTGGGTCACTACATATATTTAAATATTATGTTTTATAATTTTTGATATGGTTAAAACTATAATAAACTATAATAAACTATTTTTGATATGTTATAGTAAATACTTAGTTAGTCCAATTTATTATAGAATCATTAATTGTTATAAGAATTAACAAAACCTAAATTTAATTAGTAATCCACCAAACTTCAAGAATAAAATTTTATCTAAGTGTAATTATCTAGTTTATTTTTGAATTTTAAGCACAAAAGGTTATTAAGAATAATATTTTTTTAAAAATGAATTGTGTAATATGTTATTTTTTAAATCCATTTCATAATTTATAGAATTTAGAGAATAATAAAATTTTATTAAAAGATTCCAAACAAATATTGTTTTGAAGAAATAAAATAAGAAAAAAAATCTAATATATAATATAGAAGGAGTGAATAAGCACCAAGTGAGCTGCTAGGCTAGTGGTGACTGCGCGTAACTTTTATGCTTGAAGTTTGAGGTTTGAATCAGCATTGGAGCATTTTCTAATCATTTTTATCCCAAAACCGGGTTCCTTACAAACCGTCCGGTTCAACTGAGTTGACCGATTGAACCGTCGGTCCGTTGAAAAGTCAACGGATTTGGTGCACAAACGATCCAATTACAAACCCAGTTCGGTTTCATGGCCGGTTCACCGGGTTGATCGGTTGAACCGCCAGGCCGGGTTGGTTTAATAACTATGCTTTTAATGATTAAAATGGTTTCACAATTTAATTCATATTGTTGATTTTTTTTGTTTACAGCATTTTTTTATGTATCCAATTATTAATTAATAAGATTCTGATGACAATTTTAAGGAATCCACGTATTCATCACATTTAGGATATGGGACACCCATATTCTTTTTTTTTTTTTGCGTAAATCTTAAGTTTGAATGTGTCTTTACGATATTAATTGGTATTTGATTGAGTTAATAGGGAAACTTAAATGATATAAATGAGATGGCAGCAAAAATGATATAAATGAGACATTAAATTAATTGGCAAAGTGAAGGGCATAGAAATGAGCCACGTCATGATTGAGTGGTACAGATATTCCAACAAATTTTGTAATCCTTCATTGCCAAGAAATTTGATTCTTTTTAATGTACTCCTTACCATTTTCTGCAATTTCTTTTTTTTTTTTTGCTTAATTTGCATGCTGTTCATAGTTCCTAAGGTTTCTTTGATATTCCATCCGTTTGTATTACATACTAATTTTTTGCAACAAATACGAATTTTTATTGCAAATACTAATTGGTCAGCAGAAATTAGTTCCAACCGCATGCACCGTATTGGAAGGAAGGTTATATATGTCAGCACCGTATTCGATGAAAAGACTTTGTAGCAATGAAATCAATAACTTTATTCCTTCCCCTTGTAAACTTTATCTTTATCCTTTATCTTTATACTAATTGCACTCGTGTCTTCTTGATAGCTTCCATGATTTTGTATTGTGGCAGGTAAGGCAGCTTCGTCTTTCACAATCATGTTTCTTGCTTTAGTTTCTTCTAATTGGTTAATTCTTTCTTTTTCTGTTTGACGCGGTTTTTCTTTTTGATAAATACTGCACCATATAGCATCGAAGTTCATCAGCTTATGAATCTATAGCCTCCTCTTCCTTCTTCCTTTCAAGATACTACCAAGTGGACTGTCCTATAAACCAGAAGCCTCCTTCCCCAACATTCTTAAGTTAGAAAGAAACACTGAAAATGGCAGAAACAGTTCTCTCTTTTGTGCTGCGTCAACTCTCAACTCTTCTGCGCGACGAGGGACGACTATTGGGAGGGCTTCAGCAAGAGGTTCAATTCATCAGGGATGAGTTGGAGCAAATGAGAGCTTTCCTGCGAGAGGCAGAAGCAAAAGAAGAAGATGCTCAACCCACGCTCCAACAATGGATCAAGCAAGTGCGAGATGCTGCTTATGGCACTGAGGACATTCTTGATGAATTTGTAGCTCGCTTTGCTCGGCATCCCGCAACAGGATTCTACGGCTCTGTTCGGAGAATTTTCAGCTCCATCAAGAATTTGAGAGCTCGTCATCGCGTTGCTAGCGAAATACAAAGCATCAAGTCCCGAATCAAAAGTATTTCTGAAGCTCATCAAAGATACCAATCCGAATATGGTATCTCTGCCCAAGCGTCCAACTCACTTTCGGCTGTGAACAACACAACCTGGCGCTATAGCAGAGATGACGCACTGCTTGTGGAAGAAGCTAAATTAGTTGGCATTGACCAGCCCAAGAAACGTCTTATTTCTGAGCTCCTCGAAGGGGATGATCACCAACTGAAAGTTGTTTCAGTGGTTGGTATGGGAGGACTTGGCAAAACTACCCTAGTGAAAAAAGTCCACGAGGATCCTGAAGTCAGAAGGCATTTCCCAGTCCGTGCTTGGGTAACTGTCTCTCAAACATGTGACTTTCAGTACCTCCTGAAAAACTTGATTCGGCAGTTACACGAGGAAGGGAAGAAACCAGTCCCACAATCGATCGAGTCCATGACTACCACTGAGCTGAAAAAATTTGTCAAAGATTTTCTTCAACAAGCTGAAAGGTATGCAATTGTTTTTGATGATGTATGGGACGTGGAATTTTGGAATACCATCAAATTTGCACTGCCCGAGAGTAGCCACGGCAACCGTGTCATGCTAACAACTCGAAAAGCTGATGTAACCTCTGCCTCTTGTACAGAATCTCTAGGTTATATCCACAGAATGGAGCCACTGTCCTTTGAAGATTCATGGACCCTGTTTTGTAACAAGATCTTTAAAGGAAATAGTTGCCCTGGCCATTTGATGGATGTTGCCAAAGGTATATTGGATAAATGTGAGGGCTTGCCCCTTGCGATTCTTGCAATCAGTGGGCTTTTGGCTTTGAAAGATGTAAACAGAGCAGAGGAATGGGAGATGGTTCGACGCAGTCTTGGAGGTGAATTAGAAGGCACCGGTAAGCTAGACAGAGTTAGAAAGATACTCTCTCTTAGTTATGGTGATTTGCCTTGGCATCTAAAGACATGTCTGTTGTACACAAGCATCTACCCAGAGGATTATGCAATGGAATGCAATAGACTAATTTATTTGTGGATTGCTGAAAGGTTTGTAGAATGGAGGGAAGGAATAAGTATTGAAGATGTAGCCTGGGCTTACTTTAGTGAACTCGTCAATAGAAGTTTAATTCAAGTGACTCGTGTGTTTTATGAAGGAATGCCCGACACTTGTCGAATCCATGACCTATTGAGAGAAGTTATCATTTCCAAGTCAAGGGAACAAAACGTAGTCACAGTTACTACTGGACAACCAATGATGCGGCCGTCCGACAAGGTACGCCGTCTTGTAGTCCATAGTAGTAGCAGTAACAACACCCAGCACCACCAACAAAGACAAAATAATTGCTTTGACCACCTTCGTTCATTCGTTACGATTGAATCCACGAACCAGCTACTATTCAAAACGCTGTTATCGGAAGTTTTAGGGAGCAGTAAGCTGTTAAAGGTTTTGGATTTCGGTGGTCAAGAGACCCAGGAGGAAATACCAAATGAGATTTTCAAGATGTTTCATCTCAAGCATCTGGACCTATATGGTACAAGAGTGGAGAGAGTCCCGAAAGCCATTGGAAAGCTTCAACATCTGGAGTATCTGAATTTGGGTAACACCGGAGTTAGGGAATTGCCCATGGAAATTCTAAAGCTGCAAAAACTTCGGTTTCTCAAAGTATATCAACAAGTTGATTCTTCAGATGATGATTATGGATCTCACGGATTTAAAGCTCCATCGAATATGGGAAGGCTTCTTGCCCTAGAAGTATTAGACTGCATAGATGCAAGTAGTGGATCCGCAATAGTTAAGGAGATAGGAAAGCTGACCCAATTAAGACAGCTATATATTACAAAGTTAAGAAGAGAAGATGGAAAGGAGCTCTGCTCCTCCCTTGCCAACCTCACCAGTCTTCGGGAATTAAGTGTTTATTCAATTGGAAAAGGTGATGATCACGAGATAATCGACCTAAATCATCATCATCCTTCTCTTTCTTCTTCTTCGTTTCTTCAATCTCTTCGTATGCTGATTTTGTGTGGCCGCTTAGAAAAGATGCCACAATGGGTAGCTCGTCTTCACGGCTTGGTAAGAATAGATTTGGACTGGAGCAGGTTAAGGAGTGAGGAGGATCCGCTTGAATCCCTCCAACATTTGCCCAATTTGGGTGAAATCAATTTCTGTGGATCTTACCAGGGAGAAGGGTTGTGTTTCAAGACTGGAGGGTTCCTAATGCTGAAGATGATGCACCTAAAGAGAATGGAAGGGTTGAGATGGATGAGAGTGGAGGAGGGTGCATTGCCTCGTCTCCAAAAACTATTTTTGCAACAACTTCCGTTACTAGAGGAGTTACCTTCGGGCATTCAGTACTTGAGCCATCTTCAACTGCTGGGTTTGTATGAGATGAGTTCTCAATTGAGAGAGAAGCTGTTAGAGAATCAGAAGGAAGAAAGTGAAGATTACACAACAACTTCCGTTACTAGAGGAGTTACCTTCGGGCATTCAGTACTTGAGCCATCTTCAACTGCTGGGTTTGTATGAGATGAGTTCTCAATTGAGAGAGAAGCTGTTAGAGAATCAGAAGGAAGAAAGTGAAGATTACACAAGAATCGCACACATTCCTGAAATTCTCATTGGTTACTATACAGATGATAGGATATGGAGAGAGCACCAGCTATGGGAGAAGAAGGAGAAGAAGAAGAAGACATAATCATTCCTAGCAATAGCAGCTGCCGAGGCTTCCCTTTCTCTAGTTTGTACCCTCCGTGTTGTGGACAACACGGCTTCCTCTTCTTTTGTTTTTATTTTTTCTTAATCTTTTTTCCCTTCGACATCCATGAGAGAAGTTCATCATCTTGTGTGTCTTACCTTCTTATTTATTATATGTATCGTATATGATGAGTGATATTGTTGTTATCTTTTTGTTTCTTGATCTTTTCTATCTGTAATTGAATGGAGAGACCGCTGGCTGTGGGCGGAGAAGAGGAAAACATATAATCTTTCCTAGCAAGTAGCAGCAGCAGCAGCAGCAACTCCCCTTTCTCTGGTTATGGAATGTGGACGACATTGCATCTTTTTTTTTTTTTCTGTATTTTACCTTATTTATTGCATACTACATCGTGTATATTGTGTGATGTTGTTAACGACTTGATGTACTGTATATTACTCTTTTATTTATTGTTTCTTGATCTTTTCTATAATTGATTTAGCAAACGATCAAGAGGTTGGCAAGTTAGAAGTGTATTGATAATATCTACCGTTTCATTAAAAAAAAATCTAAATAATAACATTTAAATTTTGGTAAGAGATAATACATAAACCCAATTTGGTTTGTCCTCACTTGTACTTGTACAACCTACATTAACAATGGTTCATCTAATAAATATAGCGAATATTGGATATACACCCTAGTTTACTATATGACTCATTTTACGTGGTAGGTATTTTCCATTCTATTCTTTCCTTCCTAAATTTGCCAATGTCTAAAGTCACATTGTATATGATATGAGATTATTCATCATTGACTAGTATAATTACTATGTGCTAATAAACCTACAATGTGTATCACTGTTTCTTAAAAACATTTTTACATTGAAATTAAATTTAAAAATTTCTTCTATTATTGGTAATTAAAATTAAGAATTTCCCACTTACAACTATATTTACCAATCATTTTCTTCATCTCCAATTATTGTACATGTCAAAATTATCTTCAATTATTATATTCTTATGCGTGATAATTAAAGCTAACTATATTTTATATACATATTGGAGCTGACGGGCATGATGAGCCATAAGATAAGAGTAAATGGAGAATGAGCGCTCTGTGTACTTTGTGGCAAAGGAACTGAAGTTATGAAGAATAAACTGAAGTTGTTAGGAGTCACAATACTGTTTAGCACTGCATCTTGATAAATTCTTCTTACGGAAGACCCTGACTCATAATTGGCTTCTAAATTGTATCTTCCAATTTCGTGCATTAATTCAAGACTACAGTTTTATTTGGCAGGTACAATCCCTCAAGAGATTGGTAATCTTTATAACCTGAAGCTATTAATAAGAAAAAAAAAAGCATGATGAGTCTTTATTGTGAGTGTAAGCAAAAACTGATATTAATTTTTGTGATGCCAATATTGTTCTTAACACTAATAAATGGATAGATTACATTGCATTTCCTTAATAATTAATAAGAGTTATACTAACAGTTACAAAGAAACATTTCTTAAATTGTGGTGATTCCGGTGAATGAAACAAAAAAAAAAAAAAAGAACAACCAATTCATTTCATTTCATCAATAATTAATATCAATTATGCCAACAATTACAAGAATGAAAAACATTCCCTTGAGTTATAGTGAATTAAATTGAAAAAAGAAGAACAAATTTAGTTTATAAATTATTAAAAGAATATGGTGAATCTTAGTGGTTAATAGTGTAAGCAAAAAATGATATTAGTTTATGTGATGCCAAAATTACACTCCTTTCTAATAAATGGACAAATTGCGCTGCATCTCATCATTAATAAATACTATCAAACATGCTAGCAATTTACAAAAATGAAAAATTCCTTACTTTTCTACTTGCCAAAAGAAAGAAGAACAAATTTAATTTACAATAAACAAGTTTAGACAGTACTTCAAACATGAAACAAAATATAATAAATTGGTATTATGAGTCTTAAAAAAGTACCTTGAGTTTTTTTTTAGTTTTTGGATAAAAGTAAATTAAGATTTAAGAGCACCTTTTTAATATGCGTATATTAGTTTTGAGTAAAAAAAAAATTTATTACAAAAAAACAAAGAAAATGGAGTAACAAGGTAGGCAAAGAGTTTTATGTTGGGAATTTATTTATTTAAATTGCAATAAAGATTAAATTTAATGAACTTCATCAATCATATTCTTGTAACAACTAATAGTATTAAACTACAATTAATGAATATTATGTTCATTAATACCAATCAAAATAATAATTACAAAGCTAAAACATCCCTTCGAGTTGTGGTGAATTAAGCCAAAAATTTTTTTTTATATAAAATATCAATTTCAAGGAGTACTTCAAAAGTGAATAAAATATATCCAAGTTCAAATTGACTATTATGTAATAAATAACCTTAATGTCTTACAATTTTTAATCATATAAACTCTGTAACCATAAAACATGTTATCAATGCGAAATACAAATAAGTTTCACCAAATCAAAACATTTCTCTTCAAAGTTAAGCTATTTAAATTCGAACAATGGAATTTAAATATATTTAGATACTATTATAATAACAATAGCACTATAGATCATTTGATAATCCACCGTTGGCAAATAATAATAATAATAATTAAAAAATCTCACTAAAACTAATAAACATTTCATTGAATGACTTAAAGGGGAGCAACAAATTATTCAAAAAATTAAAAATTTAAACTCAAATGCCATAAAAAAGAACATTTAGGTCATCTTAATTTAACCAAAGACAAAAATATTGATACTATTACAAAATAAAAGTGCTCTTGGAACAAAGAATAATTTATTGCTTGTATATTTGTATTGGTTAGAGCAAACTAAACTCAGAAAAAATATAAAATAATATAAATATTAAGTATCACATTTTTATCTCAACTACATTTATTCCTAATACTAGTAAATCCTGTTTTTTTTTTCTGTCAAATAGTAAATCCTGTTGATACTAGCAATGAAGTGGAACTCGTATTCATTTCCAGCATAATTAATTGAAAAATTAAAAGATGATAATTATGCAGGCAACCAAGATCCGATGCTTACGATAAGATTTAGCAACATGTGAGCAATCAAGAACGATTGGTTGGCTTTTTGTTTGATTAATAGCAAATGTTTAAGTTCTACTCTGTCAAAAACCAGAATATGAAGAAGAGATTTCTAATCAACTTCCTTCTTTGAAATTCAGGAAGCTGGCTTTTAATAGATAAGATTTGAACCCTTATATTCTTCAGCAAATTCCTCTTTATTTGACTACACATCATTTGACCAAAAGAAAAACATAATAATAAAAGTACAACCCCATTTTAGTCGAAAAATCATTGCAATTATCTATATATCTACCACTTATTTGAAAAAGAGGTGGGTGGGCAGCAGCGCGTTAAAGCCTAAAGGGTGCGCTGGTAGGTGAAAAACACCACTCTTTTGACATTTGAAGGTAATTTATGAATTTCTTGGTTCCTCTCTGCATTTCATTCATAATTTTATATTCTTTTCCAATTTTGGCCGCTCTGCCGTGCGCTTGATAGAATAAGAGTAAATTGCACCAAATGTCATTAAATTATTCACTTGTACTACTTTTGGTCACTAAATTAATTCCTTAGCCGAAAATATCGCTAAACTAACCAAATTATATGTTTTTAGTTATTCTGTCTTAATTCGATCGTCAAAAGAAATAGAATGGCTATCACGTGGCTTGCAAGCGTGCTTTTTGGAGGCAAAATCACCAGGGTAGCTTTGGTTGAAAATTGTCTTCATAAACAGCCCTTCGACATTACGGACAATTTCATTCACCAAATCTAAACCCCAATGCTCTTGTCAATTTCTGCCCAAATCTCAAGATCAAGATGCAAGGAACCGACTCCGACTCGCTACTGTGGGATGAAAATCATTTTGAAGAATCTGGGAAATAAAGTCGGATTAATGAAATAAATTTCTTTACCTGTTCTAATATGCACCTGAGAGGAAGGGGAAAGCAAGCTGATCCAATCACAATTTCAGCATCCCTTCATAGAAACCCAATTCCCGCATTTCACATCTAAACTCCTAGAGGCTGATGCACCCATCAAACCGGGGTCATTTCACATGGATTTCCCTGAGCCAGATCCAGAGGATGCCAAGATTGCTCGTACTACAGAAATAAGGTTCTAGAGACTTGGGAATCAAAATGGACTTTCAAATTCATTACTCGACATCAAGATCAATGCTAAATGAGCCAGAAGTCTAGCATCATCTGGTAGTCTAAGAAGCTTAACCGCTGTGGGAATCCTTGTCGGCTAAGTAATTGGGACCATTTTTTCATGTTGTACGCCAAATGTTTGATATAATGTCCATGCTAATAGTGCTACTATTTCTTGTTCAGGAGGGTGTGATCGGTGCGAGATAGCATTTGGGCAAAAATAAATGACTTAGCAAGAAACACACAAAGGAAGAGCGCCTTCACTGTGTAGATAGATTTTAAGGAGCCTCAACTTGCCTACTTTGCATTTGAATTTGCTGCAAGATTGTCCAAGAATTTCATGCAATCTTTATACTGGGATGCTGCTGAGAAAAGGAAATCAACCTAGGACTTGCTTGACTGATGAACTTCGTCTTCTATCTTTCACTTGCATCTTCAGATTTTCTATTTAGTTTCAATTCGATTTCACAGGAGAAATGGAGAAAATTTTTTCACTCAATTAAAACTGAGAGGAATTCCAGATTGTGAATTAAACGATTGACCTTTGTGTCCCTTTTGTCCACTTGAAATGTTTGGACGATTTTGTCCTTCAAACCCTACATGTGCAGATCATGTGACAGCCATTCTATCTCTTTTGAGGATCAAATTAGACAGAATGACCCAAAACATACAATTTGGTTAGTTTAGTAACATTTTCGGCTAAGAAATTAGTTTAATTATCAAAAATAGTAAAAGTGAATGGTTTAATGACATTCGGTGCAATTTGCTCAAAGAATAATTCTGACCTCACGAGTCATGAGGTCCTTCTTCCTTTACTTTATTGTTTGCCCCTTTTAAGGCCTCCTTTTGAGTTTTGAATACTTGCAGTACCATATAAATAACAAATTGGTGTACAATACTCTATCCTTCTTAAAAAATTTTTGGAGATTCCTATTTAAAAATAGAGTATTGCTACAAGAAAATCACTACATATCTAGATGACTTACCATTTAGGGAGATGGTGAAATAAAAAGCAAGGATGGTGAAAGAAAAATCAGGTAACAATAGAAGAGAGAGAAACATAAGATTATAACGCATATATCGTGATATATCTTGTTTAGTATTGTAGATCATTATTGTTAGCATTAATGCATGTGAACGAGTTTTGCCCTCATATAGATATACCGTAGGTAAATGATTAGGTAACCATAATCATATTGCAAATGACCGAATGAGACTGGCAGAGAACAGCATTTTGCTATCGCAAAAGGTTCTTTCACACTGGAATGAGCTCAGACAGCATTCAACTCTCACATTTCACATCTCAGACAGCATTATTGTCATCAATAAGCTGGCTCCAACTCATGATTGTCATCTTTGCATTATTTTGAAGCCTGGAACCCCACAATTGCATAAGCAGAGTCTTACCCAACTCCACCACTTGCAGATTCCCATCTATAAAATATGGTGTATTATTGCACAAATTGGCTTCCTCGTAAGTTCAGGTCATCTTGTGATTAATTTATTGATCTCCTTCAATTTTTTTTTTTTTAGCTCTTTTGTCCAAAAGGACGTTGTCAAGGATGACTCTTGTAAGCTCAAGGCATCTTGTGATAAATTTACTGATCTCCTTCGTTTTGCTTTCTGGCTCCTGTCCTAAAGGACACCTTCAAGGATGATGCCAGCTTTCAACCGACCATTGTCTTTTATTGATCAACATATCTATATCTATGCAGTAGTTACCTTGTTAATTATAAATATTTATATTTGTCTATATCCATATCTATGCAGTAGTTACCTTCAACATGGTGTTCCTTGATGCCAGCTATTCTACCTACCATTGACTTTTATTGATTGCCATGGTGTACTTTGTTAATTATAAAGATTCATCTATATCTATATCTAAGCTAAGAGCGAGTTTGTTTTGATGATTGAGCATTTGAGTTTTTCTTTTCAAGATCACCCTTCTTACAAAATAATTACGACTATATCATGTCCCTAAATTTGAATGCAGTTTCTAATATCATTGAGGGTATTTATGTATTGTCATAATCAAGGTCTCATATTCAAAAGAATTTAGTTCGGGCTCCCGCTAACTACCCTCCCATTTAGTTCCATTATAACCATATATCATTACAATGATCAGGTAAACAGAAAGATCCCATACGAATACTAAGATGATATGGTAAATCAGAACAAATATCATGCATCTTGTACGAAGCTATTTGAGAAAACCTTGGTACGTTGAAAATTCAATTCGATGATGAAAGGTGAATATAATCTATCAAAAAAGGCAAACCTCAGAATAAAAAATTGCACCTCCAGACATGATAATTATAGAATGAAACATGTGTCAACTTCAATATTATTGGCAATTAAAGATCAAGTACTATAATAGTATACATAATTTCCCACAAAGAAGAAAGAAGGAAAATAGAAACACAAAATTATGATTTGGCTTTGTCGAGCGTATCTTACGTTTTCTTTACATTACAGTAAACTAAATGACTAATTAGATAGGATATGACGATTCTGATTGGTAAAAAAGAGCCGCCTTTCGTCCTCTCTAGTAATAGTAATGGCAATGGTGGTTAACTACACTGTTATGGATGAAAACAAAAACAAAAGAAAGAAAGAAGTGAGATGATAGATTAAATTGGAACCCCAATTGTTACGTCAGTCCAGGCTACCTAGCTTTTTTTTTTTTTTTGTCGAAACGATAAGATGATTTCATTGCTTTCATGGTAAAAAAAAAAAATTACAAGTGCGAGCAACGGCTCGATCGGAACTCTACAAACAAGTGTTCAAAGACACTGAGGAAGCTGTCGCTCCTCATCCACAATAATGCTTAACGCATCAACACTCAATGTTTTACTGACTGTCATATTTTCTTCCCTATCCAAAACAAAAGAGCACATGCAAAACAATCTCTGTAACTGAGAGATGTCTTCAAGTACTGTTGCCATTTTGCTGTTTGCTGGGCTCTGATATTTTAATTGTCTCCACAGTTCTTTGTTACAAAATCTCAGCTTAAGATTGCTCCACTTGCGTTGTACAGCTTTACACAACACCAGCTTCAGTGCCAACGCTTCATCTAGGATTTTGTTTCCAGAACTAATGTCTTTCAGTGCCCACCCTATCATCGTGTTCCTTGCAAAAAACTGAACTGTGACTCCAATTCCCACAAACAACTGCCCTTGCTTCGTGGTTGTATTCACCTCCATTAGCACTTCTCCTTCATTTACATAATTCTGATGCTGAACATCTTGCCTAGGGACTGTTTCAAACGTGCTCTCTTCTTTTTCTTTGTACTCTATCTGCTGCTGCTCTAACCATTCCAAATGAGCTTTCCTTATAGATTTGAAGGGGGGATCGAAGTTAGCATTCTCGAATTCTATTTTGTTTCTTTCCTTCCACACCTGCCACAGGATGTTTGCAGTTAATCCAATGTGTTCCATCCCTTCTGACCTGTGCCTTGCTTCAGAGATTCTTAACCACCACCTTTTGAAATCTCCCTGCTGCTCCTTTGCTCCATCCCACTGAATGGGAGATGCCTTCCATATGTTTTCCGAGTGGGGGCAATTCAGCAAAAGATGTTCGACTGTCTCCTGTGCTAAACCACACATCTTACATATCGGATCACCCTCCCCCGTTCGTCTATTTACTGCTGCTTTCACAGGCAGAGCACCTTGAATGCATTTTACACATCTTACACATCTTACATACCTAGCTCAATAAAAACTTTTGAAGTTTATTAAATTACTGGTTTAAAACACTTGGGCCAAGTCATTAGTAGCTCATGGATCCTAAGTTTATTTTCAATTTTCTTCTCGTTATGCTGATTTATGCTTCTATCTTCCACAATGTTCACACTTATACGAGCTGTTATTAACAAAAAGGAGAAAACAAGTTTTGGAGTTGTGATGCCTTTCACTTGACCATTATTTCAACATCAGAAAGTTAATTTATTGGGTTTTAATTTCTGATGTCCTCGATGATTCTCCTCTTTGATTTGTTGTTCTCCTTTTCTTTTGGAATGTCATGGTTGACAATCCCTTGAATCTATGTCTAATGTTTCTCAAGGCATTTTATTTTTATTTTTCAATTTTGTGGTTGCCTCGTTGGTTTTGCGGATATCGCCCTAGACTAGATACCAAATAAGCCTCTCTGTGTAAATATCTAGAAATGGCAACGGGGGCAAACACCCGCAGGGATCATTGGGGCGGGGGAGGGGGGAATTTTTTCCCCCCGTTTAGAAACGGGGCGGGGGTATACTCCCCCGTCCCGCCACCCGTTTGAAATATATATATATATGTATGTACATAATTATATATATAATGATATTATCAATTATACTACTAATTATACATGTCTATTAATAAAAATTATTAATTATTTATACTAAATTTATTAATACATTTATGTTAAATTCCTAACTACACTTAATACAATAACACTTTTTTCTAAAAAAAATACAATAATAATTTAGTGATTGTATTTGTATCAAAAGTGAAAACTTGATTATTTTAATTATATTTGTTTTATCATATTAAATTGTATTCAAATAACCTTTGTTTAACTATTTGTATGAGTTTCAATTGTGAAATTACAATAAATAATAATTTGGTGATGACTTGATATTTTAGTACTTGATTATTTGCTCAAATTTAATTATAATGAAATTATATAATAAAATTTTTTTAACCCCAAGAGTGGCCCCGCGGAGGAAGCGGGGCTGGGCGAGGGAACCCGGGGGGGGGGGGAATTAAAATGCAACGGAGCGGGGGTTGGGGGAGTTGTCCCCCGCCCCATTGCCATCCCTATAAATATCTGTCATGTGTATATACTAAAAGCACCAGTGTGATTCGGTGTTTTAGTGATTTAGTTTTGGCTTTCCAGTAACACGCTTGTATAATTAAATAATGAAACGTATATTAAATTTCAAATACGAATTGGGTGAGGAATATTTATGGATATTATTAGTGTTGATGTAAAAACTGTCTTTTAAAATTTAGTATTCTAAACGGAAGGAATTCCAAACAAAGTTAAACAAAAAAAAAAAAAGGGACATCATATTGTAAAACAAAGTTAAACCCAAAAAAAGGGGAACCATGTTGTAAAAGGAAATTGAAGAAGTATTTCTACTTTATTAATTATTGTAAAAAGTAGTTTTTACTTTCCAACATTAACCCTCCCATAACATATTAAGGCTAGTTCCAAATTTGAATGACTTGTGTAATATCATCCTAAAGTTTTTATTTTAGAAAGAGAACCATATTACGTTTTTCTTACGAAATATAGTTAGATTTGGAATGAAATTACTTAATTAAACATAGTTTCTACCAAATAACATAATGTTAATCTTATTCTACTAGATTCTGGATATAACATAAGGGATAACAAATCCTAATTTGATTTTGACTTGCAAAAGAAAACAAAATTTTTGACAGTAGCAGAAGCAGGAAAAAACCTACCGCATATTGCATTGAATAATGCTTATATGTCAACTGAAAGTAAATACATCAAATAAAACATAGGAATTTCTAAAAAGAAACCATGAATCTAATATTTGGAAGTTATTAACCGAGAAAAAATAATAATAAAACCTGGCTAGGATGAGAGTAAGACTCTAACTAAGAAATTGATTTGCTAGGATGAGAGTAAGACTCTAACTATTTCATAGATGTTTGTCATCGATTAGTATAAGATTCTAGCTTATAAGATGCTCTGATCACATTCGACCAAATCAATTATCGTTTGTTTGTGTAGTACTTTCTTGCAAGTATACAAGCTATTGGATCCTAAGTTTTGCTCTTTTCACAAGTATTTGTGACTAACCAACATATACCAAACCTTCTTCTGGTCATTAGTCACGTAGCTGTTAGACTGCAAGCTCAATTTGAACTACCTTGTATTATGTGATAGTAAAGAGTGAAAAGAATTGGTGAGATAATTATTGCTCATCCAATTGTTTCCTTTTTTTTAGTGGTCAACATCAAGTCTTTTGTGAGATTTGCAAAAATGCTCACCTCAACTCTATCACTATTATTGTCAACAATGTGATCAGACCTTTTCATCCTTATTCCACTTTTAACATGTTTCTTTTTGTGTTTATATTTAGTTATTGTTTCTTTCAATTTGGTATTGATTTACGAAGGTATTATGGATCAAATGATGAAAATAAGTTGTATAATAGAATTGCATTTGATGATAAAAAAAAAATTTAAGTCGTTAAAACGAAAAAAAAAAGAGTTCGTAAATCTAATGTGCTGAAACCTATCAATGTCTAGAATACCGACTGATTGGAAGCCAAATCTTTTAGTGTAATCACCCTTTAGTGGAAATTCTTGGTGGAATGAAAGAAGTAAAGCAAAGTAAGTACTTAACTGTGCATTTTGAGTGATTTAAATGTGTTTTATCATTTAGTTTTGATGTGTTTTATTCATTATTATAACTAATTAACTAGGTTTCTAGTGAATTATGCATTTTGTGGTTCAAAGTATAAAAAATTGAGTTTCTATGTGTTCAAACGATGAAAACTTTATGTTTTTGTAGGCTTTAATGATTCAATAGTCAAATGTAATGAATTGAAAAGATATTTGGATGATTGTTGATGATTTGAAGTGATTTAAAGAGAATATGAAGTGCAAAATATTCAAAAGATGAAATGCAATCAAGTATAAAAGAAAAAATGTTTGACGGCTTTGACACCTTTGGTATTTTGGCTATATCTTGAGTTAGAAGCATCGGATTGAGATGATTCTTGAGCCATTTTGAATATAACACATAGCCCTATATTTATTATGAGACATTGAAATCCATTTCTTGAGTTTTTCTAGTCAAAAAGTTGAAATATAGTCAGCCTTTTTTTTTTGTCGAAAGGTGAAACAGGGGATTGACTAGTCATGGGTCTTTTGGTCATTTCTCAGTCTACAGAGCTCAAAATTACATGACTCTTAGTGCATTGAAAAGCTAACTAAAGGGTTGCAACTTTTATTTTTGTACAAGAGCTAATTTGGCCTTCATTATTGAGAAAATACCAGTTAAATTTGGCACAAAAATAAAGCAATGTTGAAGACTGATAAGAAAAGTGCAAACGTGCAGGGGAGGCAATACGTGGCCTCAACCCACATTTTGAGGGTGTGTATTCACATTTTGGTTGCTTTATAGCTGGAACTAGTTGTACTTCAACTTGCAGCTCTTTCCTACTACTTTTGGACCAATTTTCTGAACGAATTTCAGTTGAAAAGTGCAAGAAGCATCTTGAAAATTTGGAGAAACAAATTTTGGGAATCTCAAGACACAATTAGCACAACTTGAAACATGATTGCTTGAAACTTTAATTCTCTATAAATAGGGCCTAGCTTGTTTAATAACTTTCGAAGGCTAGAAACACTACCAAAATGTAGTCTTCACTAGTTTTTCTTAGTTTATTAGTGTAGTATAGTTAGTGTAGTTTATTCTTCTTGTATTTGTAGCTCTGAACGAATTTCAGTTGAAAAGTGCAAGAAGCATCTTGAAAATTTGGAGAAACAAATTTTGGGAATCTCAAGACACAATTAGCACAACTTGAAACATGATTGCTTGAAACTTTAATTCTCTATAAATAGGGCCTAGCTTGTTTAATAACTTTCGAAGGCTAGAAACACTACCAAAATGTAGTCTTCACTAGTTTTTCTTAGTTTATTAGTGTAGTATAGTTAGTGTAGTTTATTCTTCTTGTATTTGTAGCTAGATTTGGATGAAAAATTAAGAAACAAGATGGAGAGCTTGGAACTCATGTGACAAGAGTGACTTCTCTCCTATGACTTTGACTTTTGTATTTGAGTTCATGTTTAACTATAATACAAGTATGGTCTTTTCTTTCATTCTCTTCATATTTTGCTTAAATTTATACTTAGAGTTATGGATGAATTTTCTATATTTTTTTTGTAGTATTTACTTGGTTATTTGATTATATTATTTTGAGTAAGCTAGTTATCACTTTTGCTTTTCTAATCATGATTTATCGGCCATTAATTGTGATAATTTTAAGGTGTTCAGTTTGCAATGAGAATTAGAATTTGACACTAGTTCAAAAAAGTACTAAACCTAGAGAGTACACTCACGAGAGTAGAGGTACACTTTTGTGGTTTTCATAGTTTGTTCCATGTAATTTCATAGAAAAATAAGTTTGTAGTTAATTTCATAACCATGAGAGTAGGTATGGTTTAACCAAAAGTATAGTTGATTTACTATGAGAATAGGTTTCACAGAAATTATGAAATTACACTATAACTAACCAAGTTAATAACATTCATTAATCGATAATTTCACTTGCAAGAGTAGTAAGAAATTTCATAACCTTAGGAGTTTTCTATTGTTATTTTTATTACTCTTATTTCATGTGTGTAGTGTAGATTTAATCTCTTGAATTTGTGGTAGTCTAAATAATAAAAGAATTCAAAACCATCGATAATTGACAATCTTCTATGTGGGATCCACGCCTAATATCCCTACACTCGATAAATTATCTGTATACTTGTAGAAAATAGGGTATTTAGATTTTATTAAAATTTGGGGCATGGTAGAATCTTGTTAGATTGCCAATGGTAATTGGTAGGTCCAAAAGGCAAGTCTTTAGCTACATGAAGGAAAAGGTGATAAATAAACTGAAAATGTGGAAAGAATGGTCATTAAATCAAGCAAGCAAATAGGTGCTTTTAAAGTCAGTTATCATAGCTATGCTAACGTATGCAATGGCATGCTGCAAATTGCCTAAAGGATTATGTGAGGGGATCAATAAAGAGATGGCAAAGTTTTGGTGGGGAGAAAAGGAGAAGGAGAAGAGAATTCATTGGATGAATTGGAAAAGGATGCTGCAAATTCAGGAATTCAATAGTGCAATGTTGGCAAAACAGTTATAAAGAATACTGACTCAACGTAATTTGATTATGAGCAAGGTGCTGAGGGGAAAGTACTTTAAGGGACAATCAATTTGGGAGATGAAGATTAGAGCTAGTGATTCATGGATGTGGAGAAGTATTATAAGTGCCAGAGATTTGCTTGAAAGGGGTGCTAGAAAAAGAGTAGGAGATGGACGTACTATCGATATTTGGAGGGACAAATGGATAATGGATAGAGGAAAAGGGAAGGTATTTACTTCAAAGCCACCAAATTGTCAATTGCAGAAGGTGTATGAATTAATACAAAATGGAAAGTGGAATGTGGATAAGATAAAAGTAGTGTTTAGTGAAGAAGATTGCAAGCGTATCATCGGTATCCTACTCAGCATCTGCAATGGAAAAGACAAACTAGTGTGGCCATACTCAACTACAAGAGTGTCTATTGGTAAAACTGGATATATGGTTGCAAAGAAGATCCAAAAGGAAAAAAATGGAAAGGATACAGCAAGAAGCGAGTAGTTGTAGAAACGAGCAAAACACTAAAGTCTAGAAGTCTTTATGGAGTCTAAATATGAAGCAGAAGCTCAAACATTTCATATGGAAATGTTACATAGAATAATCCCAGTGAATGAGGTGTTGAGAATAGAATAGGAAAAGAAGATGATAACTGCATATGTTGTAGAGAAGGTAAAGAGACAATTGAACATATGTTTTTCTTTTGCAGCCATGCTGAGATGAAATGGAACGCGGCTCCAATTAAATGGGCTGAAATCCATGAGTTTGGAAATAAGTTTTGGTTGTGGTGGAATAGCATCCTGGGAGCCAAGGATAGAGTTGAAAGAAAAGATCATATTATACTAACAGTAAATATCCTATGGCAGATTTGGAAGTCAAGAAATCAGATACATTTCAACAAGAAAAGAAAGCGTCTAGGTTCGATAATTAATGGGGCAATGCAGGAATGGTTTGAATGTCAGAGTGTACAGACGGAGAAAGTAGATGAAGAAGAAGAAAAGGAGGGAAACACAAGAGGCAAGAACAAATGGTTACTACCGCAAGAAGGCATAATCAAGCTCAGTACTGATGCAACAGTAGATACAAGGAAAGGCAAGGCTAACTGGGGAATTTTTGCTAGAGGAGCTAACGGAGCAATTATAAGTGCTTGCGTAGGTCCCGAACAAAGAAATAGTGAACCGTTGATTGAAGAAACAAATACAACCAGGAATGCACTTTTTAAAGCAAAGTTAGAAGGCTAGAGAAAGGTAGAAATTCAGTCAGATTGTAAAGTGGCAGTGGAGAAAATCATGTTAGAAAATGTTGGGAAAGGGGTACCGGTACAGGCACACAATATCAGAGTTAACCCAAGAACAAATTTCTCTTTCCCCAAGTACCAGTTAAATTAGGAATAAACCAAATTACCAATTAATAATACCAGCAGTGACAATAAAATGCAAGAAAAATAAAAGGCACAGGACACCAAGATTTTTACGTGAAAAACTCAAATTGGAAAAAATCACGGGACCTAGTCTAGTCAAAAATCTCCACTATTACAATAATAGGAATACACAGATCTACCCGAAATTTTCCGATGACAATAATATCATCAATACCAACCAAGAAAATTGCTACAAAATCACCCCCAAAAATTACAATTGTCAAAGAAGTGAGTTTGGAAAGGTGTTACCAAACGAAGAGAAAATTTGAAATCTGAACCAATAGATGAGTAGAACTTGACGAGAGGATCGCGTATGTAAAATTTCGTCTCAATCGGACTTCAAATCACTTTCCAATTGAGGTTTCAAAGTTGCAAAGAATTTTCTCTCTCTAGCTCTCACTCTTTCTCTCCCTTCGTTTCTCTCTAGGTGGCGGCTAACCTTTTCTCTCTATGTATATTTGGTTTGTGCGGCAGCTTCTTGTATTTATGCTTGAGAAAACCTCAAGCTTTGTTCACTTGCACAAATGGGTTGGCCCACACACAAGTCCAACAATCTCCCCCTCCAACTCATTTGGGGGGCTTCACCAGACCTGATTCTTGTCTGCAAAACAAGAGTTTCTCCTTAGGTAATGTCTTGGTCAACATGTCGGTACCATTATCATTTGTATGCACCTTTTCAAGTGTCAACAAATTGGAATCCAGTACTTCTCGAATCCAATGATACCTCACATCAATATGTTGGATCGAGAGTGAAATGTAGAGTTCTTACACAAATGAATAGCGCTCTGACTGTCACAGTAAAGACTATACTTCTCTTGTTTCATACCCAACTCTTGAAGAAATTTCTACAACCAAAGAGTCTCCTTGCATGCTTCAATGGTTGCGATGTACTCCGCCTCTGAACTAAAAAAGGGCGATACACTTCTGTAACTTACTTTGCCATGACACTGCTCCTCCAATAAAAATCATCAAGTACCCAGATGTGGAATTCCTATTGTCAAGATCACCTGCCATATCTGCATCAGTGTATCCATCTAGTATAGTTTTACCATTGTCGAAACATAGACACAATTTAGAAGTTTCCTCGAAATACCTGACAATCCATTGACAGCATTCCAATGCTCCTTACCAAGATTAGAGAGATACCGACTGACTACTCCAATTGCATGAGCAATATCTGATCTGGTGTAAACCATAGCATACATCAAGCTACCAACAGCCGAAGCATAAGGAACCTTCTTCATGTCTTTTTTTATCTTTCTCACTTGTAGGACATTGCTTGATATTCAGTTTAAAGTGACCTGCAAGTGGAGTTGAGACTTCCTTAGCGTTGCTCATGTTAAACCTATTGAGTACTTTCTCAATGTATTTTTCTTAAGACAACTAGAGCTTCCCATTTTGCCTGTCACGTGAGATTTTCATCCCCAGTATCTGTTTAGCCAGACCCAAATCTTTCATTGCAAAAGATTTACTTAAGTCCTTTTTCAACCTGTCAATTTTTATAGTATCACGATCAATAATCAACATGTCATCAACATATAGTAAGAGAATAACAAAATCACCATCCGAAAATTTTTTCACATAAATACAGTGATCAGATATAGTTCTGTGGTACTCGTGATCTATTATGAAGGAGTCAAACTTCTTATACCACTGTCTCGGTGCCTGTTTCAACCCATACAAACTCTTTTTGAGACGGCATACAAGATTTTTCTTGCCACTTTCTTTGAACCCCTCCGGTTGTTCCATGTAGATCTCCTCTTCCAAATCACTATGCAGGAAGGCTGTTTTCACATCAAGTTGTTTGATTTTCAAATTCAAACCGGCTGCAATACAAAGAACAACTCGAATTGATGACATTTTTACCACAGAAGAGAAGATTTCTTCAAAATCTATATCCTTTTTTTGACTAAATCTCTTCACAATCAATCTTGTTTTGTACTTTGGTTGTGAACTGTACTCTTGAATTTTCAACCTGTAAACCCATTTATTCTTTAGAACTCTCTTACCCTTAGGCAGTTTCACTCACTCATAAGTGTGATTCTCATGCAGGGACACCATCTCCTCTTGCATGGCTCACAACCAATCTTCTTTGTTCTCAAGCTCTAAAACCTCACGGTAGGATTCTGGCTCTCCTCCATCTGTTAATAACAAATATTCATGAGCATTATATCTGCCAGAAGGTCTCCTCTCTCTGGTAGATCTTCTAAACTCATCTTGTGGTGATGGAGTAGGTGGTGCCTCATGCTCAGGTTCATCAGCAGTAGGATTATCACCATCCTTAACAACCTTTCTCTGCTCTGTCTCAGCTCCCCCTTGATTAAAATCAACAGGTACTGGAATTGAATCTAGATCTGAATTTGAGTTAGCAGGAATGTCATCTGAAGAGTTTGAGTTATCACCTTTATAAATGTCTTCAATGGTTTGATCTTCAAAGAAGACAACATCTCTGCCTCTGATCGCCTTTTTCTCAATAGGATCATACAACCTATAACCAAAATCTTCATGTCCATAACCCAAGAAAATACATTATTTTGATTTTACATCAATTTTTGATCTCTCATCTTTGGGAATATGAACAAATGCCCGACAATCAAAAACTCTCAAGTGCTTAAAGAACACATCTTTTCCCGTCCATACACTATTTGTTTGCGAACAAGTGTCTAAATCCCTTTTTCACTCATGTGCCCAAGCCGCCTATGTCAAAGATCAATTGATGAATCACGAACTGCATTCACTTCTCCTTTCCCCAACTTGGCTTGCATCAAGTAGAGAGTACTCTACTTCTTTTCTCTAGCAACAACGAGATTTTCTTTGCTGAGTTTTCATTTGCCTCCATTTGCAAGTTATGATAACCCTCATCGTCAAGTTTCCTGTAGAAATAAGATTAAGGCAAATTTCAGGGACATGTCGAGCATTTATTAATATCAGCTGGCACCTGATATCTGTATTCAAATATATGTCTCCCATACCAACAACTTTGCATGAGATCTCATTTTTCACCCTAACATGTCCAAAATCTCCTTCGGTGTAGGTTGAGAAGAAATGCCTGTGAGGAGTAATATGGTAGGATGCACCCGAATCAACTACCCAATCACTGTTATAATGAATAATATTCACCTGACCATCATCACAAAACACAAACATATCATAATGAGCTGCCACAACTATTGTAGTCTCTTCATCACCTTTTTCTTTCGTCTTACCCTTTTTCTCAACTTATTCCCGTTTTAAGATTTTGCACTCCTTCATATAATGCCCATACTTTTTACAATAATAGCACGCAATATTTTTTCGCGATTTAGACCTGTTTCTGGATTTGTTATTCCTATTATGGGGTCCTCTACTTTTGCTTCTCCCTCTTCTTTCTTTCTTTTTTGTCACCAGGGTCTGGGATTTATAGACAATTTCTTGTTCCTTCCTCCTAAACTCTTCATTCATCACGGCTTCTTTTGAAATAGCCATGGTCAACACACCATTCGGAGTTGAATTGCTGACGGAGACTACTATGATTTTCCAACTATCCGGTAGTAAACTAAATAATAATAGAGCTTGTACTTCATCATCCAAATTCAAATTTAACATAGTTGCCTGGTTTATCAATCCCTGAAAATTACTCAGGTGTTCAGTCATATATTTTCCATCTTTATATTTCATCCGAGTAATCTGCTTCAAACAACTAGTCTTATTCAAACCGATCTTCCATTCATACATACTTTCAAACTTTTTTAATAATACATCAGCTCTGGTGTCATTAGCAAAATGTTGAAACATATTTTGACCAATCCATTTTCTAATATTATCAACAGTTTTTCTATGTATAACAGCCCATTTTTCATCACTCATATCACTTGGTCTACCTTTATCCCCTAGAATAGGTTCAAACAAATCTCTACCATACAAGTAGTCATTCATTCTAGACTTCCAAATCGAATAATTAGTAGCATTCAATTTTATCATGCAACCACTATCCGAATCATCCATTTTTAACCAGTACAAATGAGTAGCCTAACCTGACTGCTCTGATACTACTTATTAGAAAAGGGGTACCAGTACAGGCACACAATATCAGAGTTAACTCAGGACAAATTTCTCTTTTTTCAAGCATCATTTAAAATAGGAATAAATCAAATCACCAAATAAAAATACCAGCAGTAATAATAAAATGTAAGAAAAATAAAAGGGACAGTACACCAAGATTTTTACGTGAAAAATCCAAATTGAAAAAAATTACAAAACCTAGTTCAGTCAAAAATCTCCACTATCACAATAATGAGAATACACGAGTCTACCTGAAATATTCGAATGACAATAATATCATCAATACCAACCAAGCAAAATTGCTACAAAATCACCCCCCAAAAATTACAACTGTCAAAGAAGTGGATTTGGAAAGGTGTTACCAAACGAACAGAAAATCTAAAATCTGAACCGGTAGATGAGTAGAACTTGACGAGAGGATCGCATATGTAAAATTTCGTCTCAATCGAACTTCAAATCACCTTCCAACTGAGGTTTCAAAATTGCAAAGAATTTTCTCTCTCTAGCTCTCACTCTTTCTCTCCTTTCGTTTCTCTCTAGGTGGCGGCTAACCTTTTCTCTCTATGTATATTTGGCTTGTGCGGCAACTTCTTGTATTTATGCTTGAGAAACGTCAAGCTTTGTTCACTTGCACAAATGAGCTGGCCCACTCACAAGTCCAACAGAAAACACCAATGGTCCAAAAATAGGATCAATTCTGCAAGATATCTATGTCATTAGAAAAGAGTTTAGAGAGTGGTACTTCTCCTTTATTAGAAGGGAAGGCAACCATGTTAGTCACAAGTTGGCAAAGTATGCCACAAACTTGATTAGTGAAATTAAGTGGAAGATTCCTTCCCTCTCTGGTTAGTTAGATTAGCTAGAGAAGATGTAGGAACAGTTGCTCCAACTTTGTAACAGTTTTTAGCTACATATGAAAGTGATAACGTTTGACAAAAAAAAAAGTAATCACCCTTTAATGCAAGCCATGAAGGGAACCTCAAAAAGTTAAATCTAAAATAGAAATAAAAAAAGAATAGCCACATTTGGGTTAGTGATTAAATTTTTTTTCCTATAATGCCGTCATCATAAATTTTAATGACTCTATTATATTCCAAACATGAACGCAATCTTAATAATGATTGGGCTTTTTACGTGATTTGGACTTTGAGATCTTGGTTTTGAAGTAGAATTATTTATGGAGTAGGAATTAATTTCCAAAAGTTTTATGATTTATCTAGAAATATATAGTTTAGTTGAAATAAATTTCCTTTAGTTGTGTAGAAATCTGACTTTTATCTTCAGCAGTATGCACAAATGCTGATATATCCGTCATGTGCTTAACTGAGCATAAGATAAGAATAGAAGATAGATTTTCTAAAAAGAAGATGAAGAAAAATAGAGTACCATTAATTTACTGGTTAATTAATTCTATCATTAAATCTGGGGCTTGAAGAATACAAAAAATACTCAGTAATCATAAAAATTAAAGTCTGACTTTGGATTTCACCAAGTCAATAAAGGGATATTATTGACATAAGCATCAACCTTGATGTTACATAATATGCATGTTTTTAATTTTTTTTTCCTAGTAGTAGAAGATTGAGGTTTAAGAAGTTGGGAGGGGCGTGGAGATTTGAATCTAAGACCTCTAATTCCTAAAGTCTTAACCATAGAATTTGTGTTGACATAAGAATTAAAATTTAGGGAAAATGACTTGTTCTATCATTCATATTTCGTAAATATATTCTTTTCATCCTTCACTTTCAAAACAAAGCAAATTCATTCTTAACATCTAAAAATTGAAATTATTATATCCCTGAATCCAACTTTCAATCTGAATCAAACTATCCAGTAACCTAATAATAAATTTTTGGAATAGAATTGATAGATTACTCGGTCAATTTCATCACATTCATATGACATTTATTGAACCAACAAAGAAAAAAATTAAAAAATTAAAACATAAAAAGGCCATTCTTTGTCTTGGAATGGTAGAGTTTCTTTTTTGGATAAATTTTTTCATGCACTGTTAGTATAACACTTGCGAGTGTAGATTTATACCATACATAAAAACTTTAGCGTTTAAATTTAAATTCAAATGATGTGACAGATATCTAGACACGTCCATATATATAATGACAATGTAGGAAAGATTAATCCTTCTCTTTTATGTTTTATTTTTTTTTGGATTCATTAAATTTCATGTGAATATCAAGTTCAATTAATCAAATAATCTACCAATTATACCCCAAAAATTTGTAATCGGGTTGTTAGGTAGTTGGATTCAGATTGAAAGTTGATTTCAGGGATGTAATAGCTTCAGTTTTCAAATGTAAAGGACGAATTTGCTTCGTTTTAATAGTGAGGGACAAAAAGAATATTTTTATAAAATGTGAAGGATGAAACTTGTCATTTGCCTTAAAATTTAATTGAAATAAATTTTCTTTTGAGAGGAGCTCAATTTGGAAACTATTTGAGGATGATCTTTTGAAATTAAACAAGAATAGAAAAGCAAATTCCCTTAATATTAAGAAAGCTCTCCATTTTTTTTCCATTCAAAATAGAAGACAACATATATATGCATCCCTGGAAGTGAAGGTCCTAGATTCAAATTCCTCTCCTACTCATATTTCTTAAATGATATCCCTCTCCTACTAATAACAAATAATAACAAAAAACACATATACCTATTTTATATTATAAGGATATAGAACATTAATTATGAAAGAAAAGAAAAGTAGAGTTTTCCTTTTCCTCCCAAGCGCCTTTCTAAATTAATCTTACTCGAATAGAACAGTATATGTATAATATTTCTCTAGGTTATATGGAAGCCTTTTGAATTATTTTTTAGGCAATTCATATACCACTGACTTTTAAGTTTTACACTAGCAAGACCAATTTATTGACATAAATTCCAAACAAAATTTTAGGAATGGGTTCAAAAAATTAATGAAATATAGGAAAAAACACTTTAGCACGATAAACCTAGAAGTTAAACATGAATTGGAAACAAAATGTAGTTAAAAATAAGTTTCCATATGAAAATATATTGTGACTTGATAGAACAACTATTGGGCACATTTTGCACTGTTATTTTATCGTAATTTTGGCTACTTACTGTGCTAAGTATTGAGATTTTGCTCATATTTCATGTTTGTATGAATTACAGGTGGTTGGTATAAAAAGTGCTTTTACGAGGCAAATTTTCAGAAGACTCTCTATTTCATGGCGTACCCACGCTAGAAATTGAGAAGACTCACCTAAAAGCCGGACCCGCGGGCTTGGTAGCAGCAGGCCAACTAGGAGACCAGGTCTACGTGGACCAGGAGCACGGGATTAAAACCCTTAGGAAAGGAAGGGCTACTGGAGACGTTTCTTTCCTTGGTTGGCGGCGCTACGAGAGGCTTAAAAAAGCCAGATTCACGTCCAATTAAGAGGAGAGCTTTAGTTTCAATTATTGCTTCAGACGTTTCTTTTCTCTTGAGCAGCAATTAAGAGCCAGAATCACATGCGACCAATTAGTTCTAGCTTGAGTTTCAATTTGGGTCAGACGTTGGAGCTTTTCCTCTTTTCTCTAGCTTTTTGCGTTTTACGACTTTGACTCCTGAATTTTTACTCTTGCTCTGGACAATTCTCTGTTAGCTCTTGTTTTGTAATTTCGGCTCCAGTACGGAGACGAAACCCAAAAAGAAAGAGACAACATCTTTTTGTCTACTTTCTCATTATTTCCTCCTTTCGCATCTCCTTGGCAATTAATTGGATGATATCAATTAAATCACGTGAGATTGATACGATGAGGAGCTGCTAGATTTCCCCTCTACCCAAGGATTAATGCGAAGGCGCGGTCCATAACATCTGTGAGATCTAATCAAATTTTCACTATTTCGTCCAATTTGTTGCTATTCTTGTGTTTTTTGAATTAATTGTCTATGGGTATTTTATTAATTGAATATCAACGGCCGGATATTTGATTTAATATAATAGCCTACTGCCACGTTAATTAAATTGAATCCGTAATTGTTCGTTTAGTTGACAACTAGTGGCAACCACCATAATTGGCTTTATGTTGGAAAAACGCAAGATCTGATTTAAATAAACCCTCTTAGCGTATTTATTGGTTAGGGTTGGGTTCTTCTAACTTTAATGCAACTGGATAATTAAATTCCTACGGTCGTACCTAGGGTTATTTTCTGGTTAGAAAAGCATTCAATGGTCGTATCTTGACTGTCGAAAAAGTAAGGAAAAACTGGTTATCAGAGATTATTGATAGCTATAACCAACCTAGTGATGAATGATTGAAATATCTTTGCATCGATGATTATTTAATTGGACCGTGCCTGAGCAGTTGATCTTTCACGTAGAATTTTATTAATTACTATTTTTGCTAAATTGAACTTGTTGAGTTAGCTCTTGAATTTCATTTATATTTTCATCCCATTAATTATCCCCCTATTTTATTCTATTGACTTGAAAAGAAACAAGTTCCTACCCGTTCCCTGTGGAATCGACCCTACTTGCCATTGTATGTAAATTTAACATTTTTATAGATAATTCTAGTATATCGGATCAAATAAACTCTTCGGAAACAGGGTGAATCAAGTAACTCATTGCACACTTAGAGTCCCTGCTCCAGTACTCGGATTTGTTCTATAATTAATTGTGGTGGTAATTAGGACTTTTTAGTAATTATTATTGCACAGGTTCGGCACCTGTCAATTTTTTGCGCCGTTGTCGGGGAACGGTATTTTGGTTAATTTTATTTCTTTTTAAGTTATTTTCTTTGAATTTGTCTGACATTTTTTTAGTTTATGCCTCGTTCTTCTCGTACAAGCGAATTGATTTTCGATCCAGAAGTAGAGAAAACTGCGCGTCGAACTAGGAAAGAGACTAGACAGTTTAGAGAGGAGCAATCTAGCATTGCATCTCAGGGACTTGATCCTAAGGTCAAATCAACAGATTCAGGTGGTGATAATTCAAGTGATTCAGATCAAGAGAATATCCGTATGGTAAATGCAAGAACACTAAGGGAGTTGGCTGTTCCGAAATTGCCGCAGCAGCCTTTGTTCATCACGTTTTCAAGTTTAGCGGAAAATACCTCATTCGAATTGAAGTCGGGATTTATTCACCTATTACCTACGTTCCAAGGCCTCTCAGGTGAGGAGCCCCATAAACACATCCAGGAGTTCGATGTGGTATGCTCCAATATGAAGCCTCCAGAAATTACTGAGGAGCAGATTAAACTTAGAACTTTCCCTTTCTCCCTCAAGGACGCAGCTAAGGATTGGTTATACTACCTACCCGCAGGTAGTATCATAACATGGGCCCAATTGAAAAATAAATTTTTAAAAAAATTTTTCCCTGCATCCGGGGCCACAAGTCTGAGAAAGGAGATATGCAGCATTAAGCAGTACCCTGGAGAATCCCTATACGACTATTGGGAGAGGTTCAATAAATTGTGTACTAGATGCCCACAGTATCAAATTAGTGAACAGCTATTGATCCAATATTTCTATGAGAGGCTCCAGTCATCCGACAGGAGTATCATTGATGCTGCAAGAGGGGGGAGCACTGGCAAATAAGACCCTGAGGGAAGCATGGCTGCTCATTGAAACTATGGCAGAGAATTCTCAACAGTTTGGCTTCCGTGAGAGTAACCCTACCCGCAGGGTTAATGAGGTGGAGACGACATCTATTCAGCAACAGTTGTCGGAGCTAACATCCTTTGTTCGATAATTAGCTGTGGGGAATATGCACCAAGTAAAGGCCTGTGAAATCTGCACAAATGTGGGCCACCCTACTGACTCATGCCCTATGTTGCAAGAGGATGTGGTTGAGCAAGTTAACATGGCTGGAGGCGTGTCTGCGCCTCGTAGGCAGTACGATCCATATTCCAACACATACAATTCGGATTGGAGAGATTACCCCAATTTCAGTTATGGTAATAAGCCACAGAATTCATTCTCCAATCGTCCACCAGGATTTTAGCAACCATAACAACAAAAGTCTCAACCCTCGTCCTTCAACGCAAGAAGTTCTCTGGAAGATATTGTCAAGAGCTTGGCCACGAGCACCACTCAGCTCCAACAGGAGACGAGATCTTTGGTCACGAGGACTGCTCAGTTCCAGCAGGAAACTAAATCAGGCATGACAAATCTGGAGACCCAAATAAGCCACATGGCGACTGCGATCAATCGTTTGGAGTCCCAAGTCTTTGAAAAATTACCATTGGAACCCGAGACAAACCCCAAGAATGTAAGTGCCATGACACTGAGGAGTGGCAAGGAAGTAGAGGGGCCTAAGGCCACAAACCTGAAGAGCAAAAGTGAAGATGAGATCGAGAAGGAGATGGAAGAAGAATGACACACTCGTGGAGATCCTGAGGTAACTCTAACCCCTTCAATTCCCATTAAATCAAATTTACCCTCTTTTCCATGTAGGTTGGCAAAGACGAAGAAGGCAGAGAAGGAAAAAGAGATCCTGAACGTATTCCGAAAGGTAGAGATCAACATTCCCTTGTTGGAGGCAATTAAGCAGGTTCCCAAGTACGCGAAATTTCTCAAGGATTTATGCACCCATAAGAGAAAGTTGAGAGGGGACGAAAGAGTAGCGGTGGGAGAAAACGTATCAGCCATATTTCAAAGAAACCTCCTACCCAAGTGTGGAGATCCAGGTATGTTCACGATCCGTTGCAAAATAGGAAATGCACCGATTAGAAAAGAAATGTTAGATTTAGGGGCGTCAATCAATGTGATGCCAAAAACTATCTATGCTTCTCTAAATCTTGGGCTATTAAAAGAAACGGCCATTATAATCTAACTAACTGACCGCACCAATGCCTATCCAGAGGGGTTAGTTGAGGATGTCTTGATCCAGGTAAATGAGTTAGTTTTTTCAACAGATTTTTATATCCTGGATATGGGAGATGAAAAATCATTAAACCCGTCACCTATTTTGTTCGGTAGACCATTTCTTAGCACTGTCAGGACTAAAATAGATGTGAATGAGGGTACTTTATCAATGAAATTTGATGGTGAGACTGTGAATTTCAATATTTTTGAGGCGATGAAGTATCCAGAGGAACTTAACTCAGTTTTTGCTTTGAGTGTTATTGAGTCTTTTGTGCAGGAAACTTTCGAATTGGATGGTAAAGACGCATTAGAAGTGGCCCTAACCAAGCATCTTGAGTTGGGTATAACTCTTGATGTGGACATGAGGGATGAATTACACCATGCGGTTGAAGCCCTGCACTCACTTCCAACCGTTTCTCCGAGGTATGAGTTTACTTCTATCTTTGTGCCAGAAATTCAGACAAAATTGCTTCCCTCAGTTGTGCAGGCACCGGAGTTAAAACTTAAACCTCTCCCGAAGTATCTAAAGTACGCATTCATAGGAGACCGAGAGACGCTTCCGGTGATCATCTCTGCACATTTATCCCCAAGTCAAAAGGACAAACTGGTGCAAATCCTTAGGGACATAAGGAGGCGATTGGGTGGAGCATAGCAGATATCAAGGGGATAAATCCATTATTATGCATGCACCGGATTCGGTTCGAAAATTATGCGAAACCGGTAAGACAGGCACAGCGGAGGTTGAATCCCCTGATAATGGAAGTTGTAAAAAAGGAGATACTTAAACTCCTAAAGATGGGGATTATTTTTGCTATCTCAGACAGTCCTTGGGTAAGTCCTGTTCAAGTGGTTCTGAAAAAGGCGGGAGTGACCGTAGAGAAGAGTTAGGAGGGTGATATGGTTCCGGTTAGAAAAGCTACTGGCTGGCGTCAGTGCATTGACTACCGGAGACTAAACTCTGTGACAAAAAAGGACCATTTTCCCTTCCCTTTTATTGATCAGATGGTAGAACGATTAACTGGTCGTGTTTACTATTGTTTCTTGGATGATTTTTTAGATTACTTCCAGATCGTGATAGCGCCAGAGGACCAAGAAAAGACTACATTCACATGCCCATTTGGTACATTCGCTTACCGTCGGATGTTTTTCGATCTCTGCAATGCCCCTGCAACCTTCCAAAGGTGTATGGTAAGTATTTTTTCCGAATATGTAGAAAAGATTATTGAGGTGTTCATAGATTATTTTAGTGTATACGGTAATAGTTTTGAGGAATGTCTTGATAATCTAGCTTTAATTTTGAAAAGGTGCATAGAGACGAACTTGGTTTTTAATTGAAAAAAATGTCATTTCATGGTAGAACATGGTATTGTCTTAGGGCATGTTGTGTCGGTTAAGGGAATAGAGATAGACAAAGCTAAAATATATCTTATTTCTACTCTACCTTACCCCGTATGTGTACGGGAAGTGCGTTCCTTTTTAGGCCATGTAGAGTTTTACAGGAGGTTCATCAAGAACTTGTCAAAGATTGGAGCACCCCTATTCAAGTTGTTACAGAAGGATGTGACATTTGATTTCACTAATGAATACAAGGTGGCCTTCGACAAATTGAAAGAGTCGATGACATCGCCGCCCGTCATTGAACCCCCAGATTGGAGCCTCCCATTTGAAATCATGTGCGACACGAGTGATTATGCCGTGGGAGCCGTGTTGGGGCAAAGGATAGGAAAGGCGGCACACGCGATCTACTATCCATCGAGGGCATTGAGTGGAGCCCAACTTAACTACTCCACAACGGAGAAAGAATTACTCGCCGTTGTTTTTGCACTAGAGAAATTTAGGTCATATTTATTAGATGCAAATGTAATTATTTGCTCTGATCATGCAGTCTTGAGATACCTACTAGCGAAGAAGGATGCAAAATCGAGACTCATAAGGTGGATCTTGCTCCTGCAGGAGTTCGACTTAGAGATCAAAGATAAGAGTGGAGCCGAGAACTTGGTGGCCGACCATTTGAGCCGGCTACTTACAAATCAAGAAGACTTACCGCTGAGGGAATCATTTCCTGAGGAGCAATTGTTAGCCATTGATTCGTCAATACATTGGTATGCTGATATTGACAATTTTTTGGTAACGAATCAATTACCTGCAGGTTGGTCAAAGGCTAAAAAAGATAAATTGAGAAATGACGCCAAGCACTATATTTGGGATGACCCATACCTGTGAAGGCAGTGCTCGGACCAAGTGACAAGAAGGCGTGTAAGTGCATGTGAGTTCCATTCTATTTTGACTTTTTGTCATTCATTTGCATGTGGAAGGCACTTTGGGCCAAAGCGGACAGCTCGTAAGGTGTTAGAAAGTGATTTTTATTGGTCTACTCTGTTTATGGATGCATACTTATTTTGTAAATCATGTGATAAGTGTCAAAGGGTAGGGAATATTTCTCGTAGAGACCAAATGAGTCAAACCCCCATGTTATTTGTTAAAATTTTCGATGTTTGGGGTATAGATTTCATCGGTCCCTTTCCCTCGTCTTTTGGTTTCTTATATATTTTACTTGCTGTCGATTATGTTTCCAAATGGGTGGAAGTAAAAGCTACTCGGACTAACGATTCGAGAGTGGTTGTAGAATTCATAAAGTCTAACATTTTTGTCCGCTTTGGGATGCCGAGAGCCATAGTGAGTGACAGGGGCACCAATTTCTACAATAAGGCGATCACTGCGTTGTTTCGTAAATATGGCGTGCTCCACAAAGTATCCACTCCCTACCATCTGCAGACGAATGGTCAGGTCGAAGTGTCAAATAGGGAGGTCAAGTCAATTCTAGAGAAGATGGTGCGGCCCGATAGGAAAGATTGGAGTTTGAAGTTGGAAAATGCTCTATGGGCCTATCGCACAGCCTATAAGACGCCGATTGAAATGTCCCCATATAGATTCGTCTTTGGGAAGCCATGCCATTTACCAGTGAAATTTGAACACCGAACATTTTGGGCACTTAAGCGATGTAACATGGATCTTATGGAGGCCGGAGGACATAGAAAACTCCAATTACAAGAGTTGGAGGAGCTAAGGAATGAAACCTATGAGAAAACCGCAATTTATAAGGAGTAGAGTAAAATTTTTCATAGCCAACAAGTCTCAAGGAAGTCATTTGTAGTAGGACACAAAGTCCAACTTATCACTCGAGACTTAAGCTTTTTCCGGGTAAGTTACGTTCGCGTTGGATTGGGCCATTTGTTATCTCTAATATTTTTCATTATGGTGCAGTGGAGATCCAAAACTTGAAAACGGAGAAGAAGTTTGTGGTCAATGGTCACCGTCTGAAACCCTATTATGAAGGGTTTAATAGTGAGCAAGTGGAGGTCATGTCTCTTGATAATCCAAGTTGTGAAATCTAAACAGTTGATTGCCATGTCTAGCCAAAGATATTAAAGAAAGGCACTGCTTGGGAGGCAAACCAAGGACTACAGTATTAGTTGTGGTCATTTTTCATTACTTTGCGATTTTTCAGTTCTATTTTTTTTATTTTGATTGTTTTTGTGGTGCTAAACAGAAGACTAGGGGTTCCAAGGCGTGCCCACGTCTTGGAAAAGGTACGCCAGGTGCCCTGAGCAAATTGGAGACTAGCAGCTTTAAAGCATGCCCACGTCTTGAAAGGAATCCTTTTGAACATTATCAGGATGCAATGGTCAGAAGACTGTGTCCCCCAAGGCGTGCCCACTCCTTCCAACTCTTCCGATAACGAAAGTCAACGAAAAAATTGTTGACCAGGACCCTTCTAACCCTACTTTTCCACTTTACTCTTTTCCTTGTCTTGTCTAGGCAAGTCAATGTCCGTTGTTTTGGTTTTTACTCTTCTTTCTTTTTCTTTCTTTGTTTGGTATTAATTTCACTTCCTTCTTTTCCTCTGTTTTCTTGTTCCGTCGCCGCTGCCACCGTCGCGTGCCGCCGCCACTGCTCGAGCGCCACCGCAACGCCTCTTTCCCTCTCTTTCTTTCTCTTTCTTGCTCTTCTCTCTCCACGCATCCCATCGTCTTCGCCACACGCCGCCGCCTGTCGCTGCGCCATCGTCCGCCGCCCGTGGTCAGCAGTCGCGCGCCGCCGCCAGACCCACCTCGCCGCGCGACCCAGCTCCAGCGTGCGCGCCAAGCAGAAGGGTCCACCCAGCGCGTCTTTACGCGTTTGCCCACGTTTCCTCCAGCCAGCGCCTGCGTGCCCCAGTGGGTGCGGTCTTCCTCTCGTTGGGCACCTAGCGCGCATAACCCAGCAGAGCCAGCGCGCGACCTGCGCGCAGTAGCAGGTGCTCACCAGCCTCGCCAGCCGTGCGCGGACCTCCCCCTGTGCAGCCCAGAAAGCCGACGTAGCGCGCCCGCGTGCGCAGCGTCCAGATCCAGCATGCGATCGAGCTTCGCCCCAACCGCGCGTACAGCAGAGCGCGCCTACCCAGCGCGCGCGGCCAGCTACCAGATCCGTAGCGTGCCCAGTAGCCGCATTGCTGTCACTGCCACGGTATCCTCCAGCTGAAAAAAAATTATAGTGGTACCCCTATTTCTCTCATTTTGCCCTGGTGACTAAGATCTGGAATTTTTGTTAATAATTTCTCACTCCAGGTTGGGTTGAAATAACTGTTAGTTTAATCGGGGGACCGTTTGATTGTTGTCTGAAAATGGGAGACCTCGTATCCGCCTTTCATTGATTATCTAATTTGGACTTGAGACATCTGTGGGCTCTGGTGAATCTATTATTTGGTACACGTGGTCAGTAACTCACCGATTGTTGACTTTTATTGACTGATATTTTAATTTGTGGGGTGTTGGATCTGTCTTCTTTATTGTTGTCTGCCAATTGACGGCAGTGGGGCATTGTTAGTGTTTGTTGTTTTGCCGTTGTTTGGTGGGGTAATTGTGTTCCCTCTTTGCTATTGGACTACTGATGATTGAATATTAATTGTTGACTGTGGTCCCCTATCCACTTTTGGGTGGTTGATTGACTGTCTCTGTGCCTGTTTACATTTTACTTGTGGTCTTCGAATGCCTCCGAAAAAGGTAACAACTGCTGGGCCATCTGAGTCCCAGCCTAGTAAGAGGCGAGCCCCAATTCTACACCCCATTCGATCTCGTTTGGGCCTGAATAAAAGCACTATGTCTCCTGGGGAATAGGGGGAACCGGTCACTAACCTTACAAGGGCACAACAGGACCGATTTAATAGCATGGTGCACCGTTCTTTTTCTCCTTGTAAGTGCTTCCATGCCCCGACCCTGGACCATTTGCAAATTGCACGAGAAGTTGAACAGTTGTTCTCGGCAATAGGTTGGCAGCGGTATCTAAACATTGATTATCCTATATTTGAGGAGCTGTGTTGTGAATTCTATTCCACTTTTGAGTTCATAAAAAATGAATGGATTACGTTGGATGAACCGAGGACTATTCAATTTCGGTTAAGGGGTGCCCATCATGAGATGTCCATTAATGACTTTAATGTGACTTTGGGGTTTGTTACTGAGAATACAATTTCATCCGACACATATATAAACAGTGCGTGTGATTACACTAAACCGTTTTCTACTGATTACATTGACATATGGAGGGAGTGGTCTACGGACACTCAACTTTATGATCCGAGTCAGTCTAAAGCCTCATATCTGAAGGATCCGATCCTGAAAGTCATCCACCGATTTTTGGCCTATAACTTCTCGGGCCGGAAGGATTCCTCTGGCACTCTTACCAAGGCGAAATTTTATTTTCTTTGGTGCATGCAGAACAAAGTTTAAGTTAAATTTGGGTGTTGGGTGGCCACTCAAATGCAATCCGTTGTCCAAAAGCAGCATAAACTGCTAATTCTAGGCTTGCTCATCACTTACTTGCCCGTTCGATTGGGATTGCTTGACCTCAACAGCGAGCACAACTTCGCTCCAGCTCGTGAGATTGAGCCACTGGATTTGTGAAACTTGGAGCGGATGGGGGTCATTTTCAAGGTAGGAGATGTCTATCAGATGACACCTCCTGGCGAGGGCAAGCCACAACCTCAGGTTCCCCCGACGGCCCCCTCTGCTGAGCCTCCACCTCACCCCGATCAGGCGGATCCATCCGCCTATCATGCTCCTCCTGCTTGGGAGTCCCAATATCACTCTCTCCAAGAGTCTATCCATGCGCTAGGGAGGCGAGTTGAGGGACGGAGGACAGTCTTAGAGCATTACAGGTTTTCTCCCGTATTCAAATGGAGAATCAGGCGGCTTTCTATGCTCATATTGGATTCCAGCCACCACATCCTCCACCTCCTTAGGATCTCGCCGCACCTCCTCAGTAGTTAGGGAAGTTTCGCCCCTCTTGTCCTTGCACTTTATTTGTCTAGATTACATTGAGGACAATGTAGATTTTAGGTGTGGGGGGAATGGTTTCTATTACTTCTTTTTGTTTCGAGTAATTCCTTTTATTCGAAAAAAAGGAGAAAAAATGGGAATAACTAGATAAAAAAAATGAAAAACAAGAAAGTGAAAAAAAAAGAAAAGAAAAAATGGGTAGTTAGTTGACTTTCTTTTTATTTTTACATTTGTTAGCTGTTAGAGCATGTTGCTATGATGGATTGCACAATTAGGGTGCACAAGTATGTGGTCATATATGCTAGCTGTGCGTTCTACTTTTCCTTGGCAATATCGTTGAATGTTGGATATATTGGACTTGACCCATTCTTGGAAACTTTTGTGAGCTTTTGAGTCATGCATGAGCACATTATTCATATTTGCTCTATTTTTGTTTGATTGAGTGGGTATCACATATGGTATTGGCATTCTAGAACTTGCTATTTTATACATGTTGAGGCCACATTTTGTTGAACTGAATGCATTTGAAATGATAAGGGCATTTAGGATCTAACTTTCTTTAACTTTCTACAAACCATGCCTTCATCTTGTCTCCCAATAGTGAACCATTTTGAGCTTTTACCCCTCTCCTTTGTTTGTTAGCCATGTCTGATAACCTAGAACCTTTTTAGACTTTCTTGTTCACCCTTGTGTCATTAAGGAATGTCTGAAATTCATTTTTTGTGCAAAACAAATAAATCTAGGACCACAAGTGTTGTTAGAATAGAATCTGTATGGTGCCGTTTCTGTGCTCTGGAGCAAAAAAGGGAGAAATCGGCAAAAACCTGGTGAGCAGAAGACTCTGTCTTCTAGGGCGTGCCCATGCCTTGCTAGACGTCCTCTCCAAAAAAAAAAAAACAGCTCGTGAACAGAAGGCTATGGGCTACAAGGCGCTTGTTCAAAGAAAAAAAAAAGAAAAAAATGGAGAAGAAAAAAAGGGGACGAGTTTCGACATTTGCACAGTGGAAATAGCAAAGGAAAATGCCTTGCTTGTGAAACTTCCCCGGTAAAGCATTGTGGTTATGTAGGGGGTATCAGACATTCTTTTGACATATTACACCCTATTTTTACCTTAATCGCCTTCTACCTAAGCCCCATTACAACCCTATTAAAGTCCCTTTGATTTGTGTATTTAGTTCACTTTCGAGTGGTGAAGATGTGATAAATGTGCAAGCCTATAGTAATGCCATTCCATGATCTTGATTTGAGAGTTTCTAGTATTCATATATTTTCTTTGAATTACCACTTGTCCGGTGTATTCTCATTTTGGTGACATTGTCAGGGATCTGAGGTGCTTGTGTTAGTATAGCTTACTGCATGACCTTTGCTATCTTGGTTGTACTTCTGAGCTCCGAAATGCTTGAGGGCAAGCATTGGCTAGGTGTGGGGGGATTTGATATAGCAACTATTGGGCACATTTTGCACTATTATTTTATCCTAATTTTGGCTACTTACTATGCTAAGTATTGAGATTTTGCTCATATTTCATGTTTGTATGAATTACAGGTGGTTGGTGTAAAAAGTGCTTTTACGAGGAAAATTTTCAGAAGACTCTCTATTTCATGGCGTACCCAAACCAGAAACTGAGGAGACTCACCTAAAAGCCAGACCCGCGGGCTTGGTAGCAGCAGGGCCAACTAGGAGACTAGGTCTACGTGGACCAGGAGCACGGGATTAAAACCCTTAGGAAAGGAAGGGCTACTGGAGACGTTTCTTTCCTTAGTTGGCGGCGCTACGAGAGGCTTAAAAAAGCCAGATTCATGTCCAATTAAGAGGAGAGCTTTAGTTTCAATTATTGCTTCAGACGTTTCTTTTCTCTTGAGCAGCAATTAAGAGCCAGAATCACGTGGGGCCAATTAGTTCTAGCTTGAGTTTCAATTTGGGTCAGACGTTGGAGCTTTTCCTCTTTTCTCTAGCTTTTTGCGTTGTACGACTTTGACTCCTGAATTTTTACTCTTGCTCTGGACAATTCTCCGTTAGCTCTTGTTTTGTAATTTCGGCTCCAGTACGGAGACGAAACCCAAAAAGAAAGAGACAACATCTTTTCGTCTACTTTCTCATTATTTCCCCCTTTCGCATCTCCTTGGCAATTAATTGGATGATATCAATTAAACCACGCGAGATTGATACGATGAGGAGCTGCTAGATATCCCTTCTACCAAAGGGTTAACGCGAATGCGCGGTCCATAACATCTGTGAGATCTAATAGAATTTTCACTATTTCGTCCAATTTGTTGCTATTCTTGTGTTTTCTGAATTAATTGTCTATGGGTATTTTATTAATTGAATATCAACGGCCGGATATTTGATTTAATATAATAGCCTACTGCCACATTAATTAAATTGAATCCGTAATTGTTCGTTTAGTTGACAACTAGTGGCAACAACCATAATTGGCTTTATGCTGGGGAAACGCAAGATCTAATTTAAATAAACCCTCTTAGCGTTTTTATTGGTTAGAGTTGGGTTCTTCTAGCTTTAATGCAACTGGATAATTAAATTCCTACGGTCGTACCTAGGATTGTTTTCTGGTTAGAAAAGCAGTCAATGGTCGTACCTTGGCTGTCGAAAAAGTAAGGAAGAACTGGTTGTCAGAGCTTATTGATAGCTATAACCAACCTAGTGATGAATGAATGAAATATCTTTGTGTCGATGATCATTTAATTGGACCGTACCTGAGCAGTTGATCCTTCGGGTAGAATTTTATTAATTGTTATTTTTGCTAAATTGAACTTGTTAAGTTAACTCTTGAATTTTATTTATTTTATTTATATTTTCATCCCATTAATTATCCACCTATTTTATTCTATTGACTTGAAAAGAAACAAGTTCCTACCCGTTCCCTGTGGAATCGACCCTACTTGCCATTGTATGCAAATTTAACATTTTTATAGATAATTCTAGTATATCGGACCAAACAAACTCTTCGGGAATAGGGTGAATCAAGTAACCCATTGCACACCTAGGGTCCCTACTCCAATACTCAGATTTGTTCTATAATTAATTGTGGTGGTAATTAGGACTTTTTAGTAATTATTATTGCACAGGTTCGACACCTGTCACTCTTAAGAAAAAGAAAACGGCTCATGGTTATTTACATGAAAGTGACAGGTGCGAAGTGTAGCAAGTTGAAATAAATCAAAAAATAACAAAAATTGAAATTAAATGAAGGTAAGAAACTCATTTCTTTTCAATAACAATACAAAAGGATGCCAAATATCTTGGATGTTGGAAATTTTATTTTTTATTATTTTTTTCAACATAAAGAATAACACTTGATAGGTTGCAATTTTGTCATTAATTTTACGATTATTTTCCTATTTTATTTTGCCAAATATTGCGTTAATTGATAGATTCTACTAATTTTTGGTAATTATCATTGGTTGTAGGGATTTGAAGCAAAAAGGGATTAAAAACATGATTTTCATTGAATTTTTATGCTAATCAGTGTGGTCACGTCAAATTCAAAACTTAGCACGTCCGAGAGCTAGAGAGTTAAAGTGCAATATTCAGCTACGAAGTAAAGTCTCAAGAGTGGGGTCACAATGTTTTACCACAAGATTGTTGTTGGTTTTTCCTTTTCGGATAGGTTGGAATTTGTTGGACAATTCGATTTGAAATAGTAGTGGTAATTTAGTAGTAATAGGAGACTAGTCAATAGGATAATTTCTTTTCTTTTTGGCCAGAGAGATTAGTCAAGTACTCATTAGGTTTTCTTATCTTTTCTTGGTCGGCCGTAAGAGACTAGTAGCCATTGGATATCTCTTATTAGGAGTCGCATGTCTTTGGCTCTTTTCCATAATATCGTGCTAGGAATTTTCTCAACAATGAAGAACTAATTTCCTTTTCTAGTTGAAGGTCAACTTGAAGATGCGGTCTCAAACATCTGTGAAATCGAATCAGTTTATTTATTTCTTTTATTCATTAGTATTCGTACGTTTTCTGGTTTAACTTCTTATGATTGTTGTTTTATTTGAATGTCATGGGGCCAATATTTGAATTAACCTAATAATCTATTGCCAGATTAATTGATTGAATCCATAGTTATTTGATCGATTAATACTAGTGGCGACTAGTGTGATTAGTTCTATGTTAGGGAAACGTATGATCTAATTTAAACAAACCATCATAGTGTGTTTGTTGGTTAGGGTTGAACTTTTTTAATTATTAATACAATTAAGGAATTAAATCTTACGATCGTACCTAGGGTTGTTTCTTAGTTAGGGGAATAGTTAACTGTCGTATCTTGGCTATCGATAAAGTAAGAAAAAATTGGCTGTCAAAACTTATTGATGGCTATAATTAATCTATTAGCGAGTAGTTGAATTATCTTTGCATCGATGATTAGTTGAGTGATCCGTATCTGAAAAGTTGTTCCTTTGAGTAGAGTTGTATTTATTATTGATTTAATTCCTGTTTATTTCCGTTAGTTATTTTATTAGTTAGTTAATTAGTTATTTTTGTATTTTTGTAAAATCCTCCTTACTTTGAACTCTAGAAGAAACGAATTATCTCCAGTTCCTGTGGATTCGACTCTACTTACCGCTATACATAAAAATTATATTTTTTCTTGAGTAGGTATTTATTACAGTACAGATTCGGCACCTATCAATTTTTGGCGGCGTTGTCAGGGACTAGTGTCTGATTAATTTGTTTTTTTTTGAATTCATCTTATTTTTATTTTTCTCTTATTTTTTTACTAGTTTATTGCTGCTAATATTTCGTATTTTGGTGATAGACTAAATTTTATTTCTAGAAGGGGTAACGAGACTCGTGTTTTTTCTAATGATCAATTGGCTGTTGTAACTTGTGAAATTTGTTATATCTCAGATCATTCAACCGACATATGTTTCGCATTTCAAAATGACCTGAATGCCCCAATCAATACTTTTGTAGATTTTTCATCCCAATCTCGAACGTGGTATGACCCTTATTCAAAAGGGTATGAGCAAGGATGGTAGAACAACTCCAATTTTAATTATTGAAAAGAGCTAATCGATTTTCAACATCAATATCAACAACAAGAGTTTCAAGAACAATCATCCATGTCAGGTATGTCTTTTGAAGAAATGATGGAATTACTAACTGCTAACACATATCAATTTGAACAGGAGACACAAATGAGAAATAGAGGGATTGAGGATGGAATGCATCAACGACCATTATCTACATTAGATATGTATCTTGAAGAAATGATATATCATTTTCAACAGGAGATACAAATAAGAATTAGAAAGATGGAGGATCAAATGCGTCTGTTTGCATCTGCAGTGAGCATTCGTGACCAGATGGATCAAATATGTCTATTGATATCTAGAATAAAACGATTTGCTTCTTAAATTTGTGAAGCATGACCCTCATAGACTATTATCAATCTTGAGAAAAATGAGAGTGCAATTATCCTGATAAGTGACGAGAAACTGCAAGAGTTTCAAGAAGAAGAATCTAAAGATACAGTTGAAAATGAAGAAATAAAGCCCCAATCTCTAATCGTTCAAGTGAATGAATCCAGTGAATAATTTCCAAATATGGTGGCACCTCCTCCATTCTCTAGCCAACATTACTCTGACTCTTATTCTATAATTTCTGCTAGTGCGATTGATTTTGTTGTATCAGAAATTTTTGAGTCTCATGGCAAGAATAAGTTAGAAGTTGCTATGGCTAAATATCTTGAATCGGTAAGTGTTCGTGATGGAGGAGCAAGTGAAGAATCACGATCACTGTTTAATTGTTTGGCGCCATCCACTAGTCTATGGAAGAATGTAACTAGTGTAGTTAAGGATCACTCTATTGATGAAGGTTATCAGGATTACATAATGAATGAAATACTGAAATGAGTTACACGATTTTATCCTCCTTGACAAACATGACAATGTCTAGCAAAAAATATTAAAGAAATGCGCTATTTGGGAGGCAATCCATGAATTTTTAATTTTTAATTTTAGTCATTTCATATTTCTTATTTACTTTTTAAGTACAATTCAAGTGATTTTTTTTCTTTGTGTCAGGAAATAATTCGCTAGAAAATGTGCTCAAGTCAGAATTGAATGTTAAATATTGTTGTGTCCATCACAATTTTCGAGAAGACTTCAAGGGCAGATCAACCGCCCGCACTGGTAGGGCACACTTCACTTCGAGACATCCAAAAATGATGGTCAGAGGACTCCTCCACTTATGACGAGCCCACGCTTTCTGGTCGCGTGCTAGGAAAAAAATTTCACGATGCAGGTCAGAAGACTCCCAGTCTTTATGACGTGCCCGCGCCTTCTAGTTACATGCTAGGAAGAAATTTTTCAAAATTATGATCAGAAAACTTTTCCACTTTTCGACGTGCCCGCGTCTTGTTTCAATGAGAAGGGTAAAAAGAAGATTTTTCTTTTTCCGTTTCCTTTTCCTTTTCTTTTTCCATTTTCTTTTTCTCTCTTTCTTTTTCTTTCTTTTCCTTTCTTTTTTCTCTTTTTCTCTTTTCTTTCTTCCTCCCTTCTTTCTTTCCTTTATTTTTCTTTATTTCTTCTCTCTTTCTTGCTTTACTCTTCTCTGCCGCATGAACTTTATATTTTCAAGACAATACAAGAATTTTGCTGTCTATTTTCATCACATGGGATTCAACTTGCTTTTCGTTCCGACTCGTAGCCGTTTGGTACCTCGTCCACGTTTAGGGAAGTTTCGTTGCCCCTTTTATTTCATCTTTTAATTCTTTATTTTTTACATTGGGGATAATGTAATATTTAGGTGTGGAGGAGTAGTATATTAGAAAAATGCAAGTATAGGCATTTTTTGTTGAAATTTTTTGTTCAGCTTTTTTTTTTCGAATTTTATCCACTTTTTGCCTATCTTTGTGCATATTAATGGTTATCTTTGATAAATGATGGTCAGATTCTCAATATTTTCTATTGTTAAGGTTTTATATTCCAAGGTATTAAGTATGACATGATTAAATCTAAAAATGTCTCTTTGGTGAATATTTGAGATTTTGTGACTTTTGCGCTTTTTAGTTAATTTCTCTAAATATTGTAAATATTTGTCTAATATTTTTTTCTGTAAATTCGTTCAACTATTAATCTTAGTTCTCCATGTTTAGAAAATGAAGTGGGCTTTTGTGGTCTTTAATTTTAATTTGGTTCTTATTTATGAATAGTATTTAGCTATACTCCGCTAATATCGTTGTTTAGTAATCGGGGGTTTTCACCACAAGCGTCGACTTTCGCATCAAAAGGCGGTGATAGCTATGAGTATGTGATTTTTAAACGATAAGAATTGAGTAACTGGGCTCTTTCATTTGGTAGATGTCGAAATTCGCGTCAAAAGGGTTGAATGGCTAAAAACTAAGCATTTTTCTTGAAAAAAAATGAGGGTTGTGCTAAGAGTGAAAAAAATTTAAACAAAAAAATGTACGAAATTGTGGATGGTTACATTAGCCTGCTGATCTATTAGTTTTAATGTTGAGATTTTTCTTAATAGTTGAACCGGTTGGTGATGGATACTGGTTGAATATTTTATATTCTTAGATTAGTTAGTCATAAATTGGAAAAGTTCTTAATCTTGAAAACTAATTGGAGAGATATTTTTTGAAAATTGCCACTAATGCTTGATAGGGTGCAAAATTGCTATTAAATTTATGATTATTTTCTTCTTGATTTTAGCCAAATATTATTTTAATTGATAGATTCTACTTATATTTGGTTGATGATGTTAATTGTAGGAAAAGGAGCAAAACGTGATTAAAAGGGCAATTTTTTAATTAATTTGATGGTGACACGTTCGGGCCGGTTTCCAAGTCCAAATTGAACTCAGGGCAGCTTTTGGAGGAAGACTTTGAAATCTTTAATTTTCATTATTAGTTTTAGTATTGGATTAGGAAACTTGAAATATTATCTTTAGTAGATTCCTTTTTCTACTTTGGGGAACATGTCTTATTATTAGTAGTTGATGTTAAGTAGAAAACAAAGGGAGAAAAAAAAGGACGGACCCGTATGATTAAGAGTTCGGTAGCAACAATTTCGCAAGGGTGATTCTTTGGAACATAAGAGAGTCGTCACTTGTTTTTTCAATTCTTCTTGCTTTTTATTAGTTTTAGAGAAAAATCATATGCAATCAGATTCAATGAAGTCGTGTGAAGTTTTCTCCATAATGCGGAGCTAAACCCCTTTTTCTAGTTAAGGGTCAACTTGAAGTCACAGTTCTATGAGATCGAATTAATTTTATTTATTCCTTTTATTCATTGGTATTTGTACATTTTCTACTTTAATTTCTCATGATTTTTTGTTGTTTGAATGTCAAGGGTCCGATATTCGAATTAATTTAATAATTTACTGCCAATTTAATTGATTAAATCCATAATTGTTGGATTGGTTAGTATTAGTAGCAGCTAGCATGATTGGTCCCATGTTAGGGAAACATATGATCTAATTTAAATAAACCCTCGTAGCGTATTTGTTAATTGGGGTTGGATTTTCTAATTCTTAATGCGATTGAGGAATTAGATCCTAAGGTCGTATCTAGAATTGTTCCTTGATTAGGGAAATAGTCAACGGTTGTATCTTGACTATCGAAAAAGTAAGAAAGAGTTGGTTGTCAGAATTTGTTGATGACTATAACCAATCTATCAGTGAATATTTGAATTATTTTTACATCAATGATCAGCTGTATGAATCGTGGCTGAGAAGTTGTACCTTTGACTAGAATCGCGTCTCCTGTTAATTTAATTCTCGCTTATTGTGTTCTTAATTTGATTTTTAGTTATTTCTGTAATTTGTTGATTTTGTTTATTTATTACTCAAGATTTAGTGATTAATTAGGTACTTTTAAATTCACAAAAATCCCCTCTTGTAATTTCACTCTAGAAAGGAATAGATTTCCCCCAATCCCTGTAGATACGATCCTACTCACCACTATTTACAAAATTCTTGTTTTTCTCGAGTAGGTATTTATTATTGTACAGGCTCGACACCTGTCAATGCTTGACATGTGTTTTAATTGTATCTTGGTAATAGAAGATTTGAAAAATAGCCATTGTTTCAATTTGATTGTGTGATTTGTTGTTCCCATGCTTGAGGACAAGTATGGTTTAGGTGTGGGAGAAATTGATAGGTTGTAATTTTGTCATTAATTTTATGATTATTTGCCTATTTTATTTTATCAAATATTGCGTCAATTGGTGGATTCTACTTATTTTTTTATAATTACCATTGGTTGTCGGGATTTGGAGCAAAACAGGAATTAAAGACGTGGTTTTCATTGAATTTTTATGCTAATCAGCATGGTCACGTCAAATTAAAACTCAGCACGTCCGAGAGCTAGGGAGTTGAAGTGCGATATCGAGCAGCGAAGTAAAGTCTCAAAAGTGGGGTCACAACGTTTTACCAGAGGATTGTTGTTGGTTTTTCCTTTTCGGATAGGTTGGAATTTGTTGGACAATTCGATTTGAAATAGTAGTGGTAATTTAGTAGTAATAGGAGACTAGTCAATAGGATAATTTCTTTTCTTTTTGGCCAGAGAGATTAGTCAAGTACTCATTAGGTTTTCTTATCTTTTCTTGGTCGGCCGTAAGAGACTAGTAGCCATTGGATATCTCTTATTAGGAGTCGCATGTCTTTGGCTCTTTTCCATAATATCGTGCTAGGAATTTTCTCAACAATGAAGAACTAATTTCCTTTTCTAGTTGAAGGTCAACTTGAAGATGCACATCTGTGAAATCGAATCAGTTTATTTATTTCTTTTATTCATTAGTATTTGTACGTTTTCTAGTTTAACTTCTTATGATTGTTGTTTTATTTGAATGTCATGGGGCCAATATTTGAATTAACCTAAATAATCTATTGCCAGATTAATTGATTGAATCCATAGTTATTTGATCGATTAATACTAGTGGCGACTAGCGAGATTAGTTCCATATTAGGGAAATATATGATCTAATTTAAACGAACTCTTGTAGCGTGTTTGTTGGTTAGGGTTGGATTTTTTTAATTCCTAATGCAACTGAGGAATTAAATCCTACGGTTGTATTTAGGGTTGTTTCTTGGTTAGGGGAATAGTTAACAGTCGTACCTTGACTATTGATAAAGTAAGAAAAAGTTGGCTGTCAGAACTTGTTGATAGCTATAACTAATCTATTAATGAGTAATTGAATTATTTTTGCATCGATGATCAGTTGTGCGAATCGTATTTGAAAGGGTGTACCTTTGACTAGATTCATATTTATTATTGATTTAATTCCTATTTATTTCCATTAGTTATTTTATTTGTTGGTTAATTAGTTATTTTTGTATTTTGTATTTTTGTATTTTATTAATTAATTATTGTATTTCCATTATTTATTTTCCATTAGTTATTTGATAGAAAAAGTTGGCTGTCAGAACTTGTTGATAGCTATAACTAATCTATTAATGAGTAATTGAATTATTTTTGCATCGATGATCAGTTGTGTGAATCGTATTTGAAAGGGTGTACCTTTGACTAGATTCATATTTATTATTGATTTAATTCCTATTTATTTCCATTAGTTATTTTATTAGTTGGTTAATTAGTTATTTTTGTATTTTCCAAAAATCCCCCTTACTCTGAACTCTAGACGAAATGAATTATCCCCAATCCTCACGGTTACATATAAAAATTATATTTTTTCTTGAATAGATATTTATTATTGTACAAACTCAACACTTGTCAGCATTATTCTATGCTGACAGAGACCGAATTGAATTACATGAGCAGTATCATCTAAACTATATAGATGCCTTGACACATCATCTAGATTTTTTTAACTATAGGTTGTGGGATTTTAATTCCTGACCTATAACCCGATTCCTGTGCATAGTTTCTAGATCTTTAATTTACTTTGCATGATCTTTTGACTTATGAAGTTATGAGTAGGATAATGCTAGTTTTCTTAATTAAGAATGATTTTTTAAAAGAAAATGAGGAAAACGAAAATAATATAGCTGCATACTAGAGTGAAAGAGATAAAGAGGGCTTACATAGTCGTGTAGCATCATTTTTCGTGTCTATTAATATGCTTGGACAAGTATTGATTAACAAAGTAAAACATCTCAACTTCAATATTCGAATTAGTCTATGTCTAGATAATAAATTTGAGCATAAAAAATGTATTCACACAGCTTTTGTGTATGTTAATGTGGATACAGAGATACAAATGTCATTATGTAATTAGGATTAAAGTTTACAAAAATTAGTCCTCTGAAATCATTTACAATAATTGAAAAATAAAGTTAGTTTCCAAACTAATATAGTTTTAGGTCGAATAAAAATTTATTAGACATATTAGGTCAGCTTTTAAACTTACAAGACTTTTTATTTTTCAATTCCCAATCAAAAGATATATTGGATTATCAAATAATAGTTGATACACAAGTAATGAGACTAAAAAAATTCAAGTGATACTCAATGGATTCCCTTCATTAATTGATTGTTTTGAGACACCACACTTTAGGAATATGTTTGGCACGAATATCACCAAAATAAATAATTGCAATGTGCAACACACGTATCCCTATACTAGTGTAGAGAAAAATGCCAAACTTTTGATATCTTTGCTTGGAGTCTGGACAGGGGTTTAGATCTTTTTGTGATCATAGTCTTCCTGAATAATAGACATGAGCTTATCGATACTCATCCGGTCTAAATTTCATTTTTCATGCAGGCAAACTGTTGTCAAAGAACTTTTTAACCCTGAACAAAGAAATTATTTTTCCATTCGAAAAAAAAGTTTTGATTTGGAAGAGAGTTTCTTGTTTTGGGATGACTTATCCGAATAAAACATTTAACAACAATGGAAGCTAACCCCGTGCTACTTAACTATATGAACTTGCGTTCAAGGAGGTAGATAGTTGTATAAATATGGCAACTGGAACTCTAAAATAAGAGAAGGAGCAGAGCTTAAAGTTAAAAAAACCATAAATCTAGTTAAATCAAGAAACAAAACAGATTATTTTACCCTCTGTGGACACCTCCCCCAGTTGCCATCCTACACACCCCAACCGCCTCAAAAAAAAAAAAAAAAAACACCCTGACAACAAAAAGTTGGAAAAAAAGAAAAGAAAAGGCAAGAAGTGGGGGTCACAGTTTGGTGGGATCTTGCATGGCTTTGGAAAATAAAACATTAATTTTGGGTCGTACTGCTTTATGAGACATGCACAAGCACTTTTTTTTTTTTTTTTTGTAGCACCTGAATTCTGGTAAAAAGCCCTCTTAAAATGCATAATATTATTATTACTACTAATTATTTTGGAAAAAGGGAGGGAGGGCGGCGGAGCCGTTTTGACCTCTGCCTTTGGGGCCTTCTCTTCAGTTCAGTCCTGCAGGAACCCACGGACCTCACTGTGCAAACAATCATAGATGTTCTAAGCATATCCTTTGGAGTCTTGAATTAAAAAAAAAAACAAAAAGGGAGTAATAATTGCTTTAGAATACTAATATAAACACGGTTATGTTATGTTTGATTATGAGTTTTAACACATTTTGAACTTTTTGATGAATGATATTGCTAATTTGTCAATAGTACGTAGTCTACTTGCTCACTGTGCCACTGCCACATACATTTTGGGGAGGGAGAAAGGTGGTGTTTGGGAGAGGAATTGATGGCAAAGAGTAGTTGTTGTAAGTTACGTAAGCAGTAACAATGGACAAATGGTTCCGGATGATGATGGGCTGCAAAGTGAGACAAATCCCCAGTTGTTGAATTTTGTCAGCATTCCACTCCACAAGTAGTAGTAGTTGTTGTTGTTGCTGCTGCTCTTCTTCTTCTTCTTCAAAGGCTGGCAGTACACTAAATTGGCAACTTTCTTTAATGGAAAGCTTTCAAAGTCTTTTCTTTACATATTTATGGGCAGGGCTGTAACTGTAAGTAGGTAGCATAGCGTACGGTATAGAAAGTGTAATGAGGATTGATTAGCAGGAGGTAAAATGGGTAAAATGGTGGAAAGCAAAAGGGTAGTGATAAGGTGGTGGTAGCCAACCTATCCAGAAATCCATCCAATTGGTACCAATGGGTATGGGTACAGCAGCAGCAGCAGCAGCACCACCAGTGGCACAAAGTCAGTCTTCTCTGTCTCTTACTTATAGACTTCTAATCACTTAATATGTCTGTACTTAATATCCTTGACCTCTCATCAAAAGTGATCACTTAATATGTCTGTGCTTAGAATCCATGTGGATGCCTAGTATAGATTAAATTAGGATTAGGTGTAGGTGCAAGCGTAGTAGACGATAACAAATGACAAAAAAAAAATTACTATATTAATAATCAATCACTAGGCTACTGCTACTGTTGACTACTGTTGACTATACTCTCAATCACTAGGCTGACTCTTCAATTTTCTTTGGATTTTTACCCTCTCCAAACTCATACTACTAATCAATCAATGCTACTATTTACTGCTACGCTACTGCTACTACCAATCTACCATATACATTCACAAAATTCTCTCTCTCACACGCGTACTACCGCTGCTGCGCAGCAGCCCCCTTCTCTTACAAACATCTCTCTCTCTCTCTCCCCCTTCTGTTCTAGGCTTCTCTTGCCCTTTTTCATTGCTAGTCCCCCCCTCCCAAAAAAAGAAAAGAAATTAAAAAAGAAAGAAGAAAACCCTGCTAAAATTTACCACCATAACCCAGGCGGCCATGCTTCTTTTCTCCTATCCCGCTTGTACTATTACTTTGCCTTCTACTCTCTCAATCTCTAATATTAGTATCTAGTAAACAAATACCAGGGCCGGCCTCTCTATTGAATTCATATACTACTATCTTCTTAATAGCTTCCATGATTTTGTATTGTGGCAGGTAAGGCAGCTTCGTCCTTCACAATCATGTTTCTTGCTTTAGTTTCTTCTAATTGGTTAATTCTTTCTTTTTCTTTTTGACACGGTTTTTCTTTTTGATAAATACTGCACCCTATAGCATCAAATTTCACCAGCTTATGAATCTACTTTTCCTTCTTCCTTTCAAGATACTACAAGTGGACTGTCCTATAAACCAGAAGCCGCCTTCCCCGACATTCTTAAGTTAGAAAGAAAAACTGAAAATGGCAGAAACAGTTCTCTCTTTTGTTCTGCGTCAACTCTCAACTTTTCTGCGCGAGGAGGGACGACTATTGGGACGGCGTCGGCGAGAGGTCCAATTCATCAGGGATGAGTTGGAGCAAATGAGAGCTTTCCTGCGAGAGGCAGAAGCAAAAGAAGAAGATGCTCAACCCACGCTCCAACAATGGATCAAGCAAGTGCGAGATGCTGCTTATGACACTGAGGACATTCTTGATGAATTTGTAGCTCGCTTTGCTCGGCATCCCGCAACAGGATTCTACGGCTCTGTTCGGAGAATTTTCAGCTCCATCAAGAATTTGAGAGCTCGTCATCGAGTTGCTAGCGAAATACAAAGCATCCAGTCCAGAATCAAAAGTATTTCTGAAGGTCATCAAAGATACCAATCCGAATATGGTATCTCTGCCCAAGCGTCCAACTCACTTTCGGCTGTGAACAACACAACCTGGCGCTATAGCAGAGATGATGCGCTGCTTGTGGAAGAAGCTAAATTAGTTGGCATTGACCAGCCCAAGAACCATCTAATTTCTGAGCTCCTCGAAGCGGATGATCACCAACTGAAAGTTGTTTCAGTGGTTGGTATGGGAGGACTTGGCAAAACTACCCTAGTGAAAAGAGTCCACGAGGATCCTGAAGTCAGAAGGCATTTCCCAGTTCGTGCTTGGGTAACTGTCTCTCAAACGTGTGACTTTCAGTACCTCCTGAAAGACTTGATTCGGCAGTTACACGAGGGGAAGAAACCAGTCCCACAATCTATCGAGTCTTTGAATACCACCGAGCTGAAAAAATTTGTCAAAGATTTTCTTCAACAAGCTGGAAGGTATGCAATTGTTTTTGATGATGTATGGGACGTGGAATTTTGGAATATCATCAAATTTGCACTGCCAGAGAGTACCCACGGCAACCGTGTCATGTTAACAACTCGAAAAGCTGATGTAGCTTCTGCCTCTTGTACAGAATCTCTAGGCTATATCCACAGAATGGAGCCACTGTCCTTTGAAGATTCGTGGACCTTGTTTTGTAACAAGATCTTTAAGGGAAATAGTTGCCCTGGCCATTTGATGGATGTTGCCAAAGTTATATTGGTTAAATGTGAGGGCTTGCCTCTTGCGATTCTTGCAATCAGTGGGCTTTTGGCTTTGAAAGATGTAAACAGAACAGAGGAATGGGAGATGGTTCGATGCAGTCTTGGGGGTGAATTAGAAGGCACTGGTAAGCTAGACAGAGTTGAAAAGATACTCTCTCTCAGTTATAGTGATTTGCCTTTGCATCTAAAGACGTGTCTGTTGTACACAAGCATCTACCCAGAGGATTATCAAATAGAATGCTATAGACTAATTAATTTGTGGATTGCTGAAAGGTTTGTAGAATGGAGAGAAGGAATGAGAATTGAAGATGTAGCCTGGGGTTATCTCAGTGAACTCATCAGCAGAAGCCTAATTCAAGTAACTGAAATGTTTTATGAAGGATTACCCGACTATTGTCGAATTCATGACCTTTTGAGAGAAGTTATTCTTCTCAAGTCAAGGGAACAAAACATGATCACAATTACTACTGGACAACCAACGATGTGGCCGTCCGAGAAGGTACGCCGTCTAGTAGTCCATAGTAGTAGCAGTAACAACACCCAGCACCACCAACAAAGACCAAATTATTGCTTTGACCACCTTCGGTCGTTCGTTACTGTTGGATCCACGGACCCGGTACTATCCAAAATGTTGTTATCTGAAATTTCAAGGAATAGTAAGCTGTTAAAGGTTTTGGATTTGAGTGACCAAGAGACCCAGGAGGAGTTACCAAATGAGATTTTCAAGATGTTTCACCTCAAGCATCTGAACCTATATGGTACAGGCGTGGAGAGAGTCCCAAAAGCTATTGGGAAGCTTCAACATTTGGAGCATTTGAATTTGGGTAACACCAGAGTTAGGGGATTACCCATGGAAATCCTAAAGCTGCAAAAACTTCGGGTTCTCAGAGGATATCAACTAGTTGATTCTTCAGATCATGATTATGGATCTCACGGATTTAAAGCTCCATCGAATATAGGAGGGCTTCTTGCCCTAGAAATATTAAACTGCGTAGATGCAAGTAGTGGATCCACAATAATCAAGGAGATAGGAAAGCTGACCCAATTAAGAGAATTACGTATTACTAAGTTACGAAGAGAAGATGGAAAAGAGCTTTGCTCCTCCCTTGCCAACATCCCCAGTCTTCGGGAATTAAGCGTTGATTCAATTGGAAAAGGAGTTGATCATGAGATAATCGATTTAAATCATTATCATCCTTCTCTTTCTTCTTCTTCTTCTTTGTTTCTTCAATTTCTTCGTCTGCTAATTTTGCGTGGCCGCTTAGAAAAGATGCCACAATGGGTAGCTCGTCTTCACGGCTTGGTAAGACTAGATTTGAATTGGAGCGGGTTAAGGGGCGAGGAGGATCCGCTTGAATCCCTCCAACATTTGCCCAATTTGAGTAAAATTAATTTCTGTGGATCTTACCAGGGAGAAGGGTTGTGTTTCAAGGCTGGAGGGTTCCTAAATCTGAAGTGGATGCACTTAAAGAGATTGGAAGGGTTGAGATGGATGAGAGTGGAGAAGGGTGCATTGCCTCGTCTACAAATACTATCTCTGCAACTACTTCCATTACTAGAGGAGTTACCATTGGGTATTCAGCATTTGATCCAGCTTCAACGGCTGTATTTGTATGAGATGAGTTCTCAATTGAGAGAGAAGCTGTTAGAGAATCAGAAGGAAGAAAGTGAAGATTACACAAGAATCGCTCACATTCCTGAAATTCTCATTGGTTACTATACAGATGATGGGGAATGGAGACGCCGCAGCCTGTGGGCGAAGGAGAAGAAGAAGAAGAAAACATAATCATTCCTGGCAACAGTAGCCGCCGAGGCTTCCTCTTCTTTTGTTTTTATTTTTTCTTTTGTTCATCAGCTTCTGTGTCTTGCCTTCTTATTTGTTGTTTGTATCGTGTATAATGTGTGAGGTTGTTAATGTACTGTTTCTTGATCCTTTTTATATTTGATTTAGCTAACGATCAAGAGAGTGTATTAATAATACCTACCAAAATATTTTTATTAAAAACTCCAAAAAATAGCTTTTAAACTTTTTTAGTACGTAGAGCCAATGGTTTGTCTAGTAAAAATAACGAATATTGGACTCATACGTCGCTTTTGTCTGCTTCACATCCTGCTTACAGGTTCTATACCGAGAGAAATTGGGAATCTGACTATGCCCCAGGAGCTGTGTCATACACTAAAGAGCTGGCCAACTATATCTTTGCCATAAGATAGAGTAAATAAGTTATTATGGAGAATAAGCACTCTATGTACTTCGTAGCAAAATAAATTGAAATTGTAAGAGTCACTAAACTGTTTAGTACTAAATCCTGATAAATTCTTCTTACGGAAGACTCTGACTCAGAATTGGCTTCTTAATTGCATATTCCAATTTCGCGCATTAACTCAAGACTACAGTTTTATTTGGCAGGTACAATCCCTCAAGAGATTGGTAATCTTTATAACCTGAAGCTATCAGCCATGGATTATAACCAGATTATAGGATCCATCCCCAGGATAATCTAAAGCTATTATAGGGAATAATTAAGCACTCTATGTACCTTGTAGCAAAATAACTGAAGTTGTTAGAAGTCACTGAACTGTTTAGTACAAAATCTTGATAAATTCTTCTTACGGAAGACTCTGACTCAGAATTGGCTTCTTAATTGCATATTCCAATTTCGCGCATTAACTCAAGACTACAGTTTTATTTGGCAGGTACAATCCCTCAAGAGATTGGTAATCTTTATAACCTGAAACTATTAGCATTGGATTATAACCTCAGATTATAGGATCTATCCAAAGAGAAATCTGGAATCTTCATCGGTGGAGTTAAGCTTCATCACTGCGTTAACAGAATGCAGATACCTGAGAGAAATTTCAGTGGCTAATAACCCGTTAACTGGTGTTCTTCCAGTTTCTATAGGAAACCTTTCTTCTTCTATGGAAGAGATTTATGCAGGTGGCTGTAAAATGAAGGGAAGAATTCCAAAAACTGTTGGCAATCTAAGCAATTTGAGAGTGCTAGGTCTACAAGAGGATCCCTCGTCTGGATCAATTCCAAGTACAGTCAAAGGGTTGCAAATGCTTCAAGGATTATCTATAGAAAGTAACAATGTTAGTGGAACTATCCCTGATAGTTTGTGTAGCTTACAGCACTTGAATTTATTACATCTGATTGGAAATCAATTCCTGCATGTTTAGGTAATCTTACTTCTCTCAGGTATCTTTATCTAGCTTCCAACAGAATAACTTCTTATGTGCCTGACAGTTTGTGGAGCCTCAAAGATCTGTTGGGATTTATTGTGTCATTGAATTTCTTGACTGGCTCTCTACCTTCAGAGATTGGACTGTCGAAGGTTGCGACATGGATAGATTTGTCGGTGAATCAGTTCTCAAATAACATTCCTAGAAGAATTGGAGATTTAAAAAACTTGAATCATCTTTCTTTGGCATATAACAACTTTGAAGGTACCATTCCTGAGTGGATCAATAACATGCTAAGTTTGGAATATTTGGACCTATCGCGAACACTTCAATCTCTCAGCTACTTCAATGTCTCTTTCAATTATTTACAGGGGCATATTCCATCTAATGGCCCTTTCAAGAATTTCACTAGTGAATCTTTTATCTCCAATGATGCATTATGTGGATCA